>NC_041390.1:304269397-304270373 GCF_002162155.2 Triticum dicoccoides | reverse complement strand
CTCAGCCTCAGCTGTGTGCTGCCCTCTGAGTAAATATATTCCCTTTCACAACAAAATTTTACTTGTTGGAGCCTCCACCAGAGTTGTTTCCACTAAAAAACGACACCCATTTCACATTAAGGTGGCAAAAGGATGAGAAGTTTACCTTTCCATAGAGTGAAAGCTTTGTTTCAATTACAGAGCCATTCACAAGGAGATCCACTGACCCCAAACTGCTAAGCCTTGGAGTGCTTGTTTCTGGAGCAGAACTGAAAGGATCTCCTAATATGTTCAGCTCAGGAGGTGCCTACAACAAGCAAAGAGGAGGAATAACATAAGATAAACCAAGTACAAACCTCATGTTATGTCAAAATTTATTAAGTAATGAAAGGCCTACGGAAGCTCGATATGTTGCTTGGACAAGCACTTTCATCCAATTGGCCTTCTCTATTTCATTATGAAATTCAACTATCAGTGTGCTGGTTGATTCTAGTGCCTGCAAATGGAATAATGCTCAGATGAAAAGAGAACAGGGACTGGAAAAATACATTAAGGCAACAGTCTTAACAAATAATGGAATATCTATACCAATACAAAAAGACCCAAAGTGGCAGATCCAACAAATCTCAGCCATGAAACAGTGTCAATCAACGACCTATATTGCTCCAATGGCGACGCTCAACATGTTCAGCATGCAATTAATAACATACGAAATATAGACTATCCAAGTAATTAACACGTAAATTGATATCCTACCTAATATTAACGTGCAATTGATTTTCTGTCCAATATCAATCTGCAGTTAATTTTCTAACTGATATCAAGGTGCATTGCACGTACGCTTTTACTAGTAGGGTAGTAAAAGCACTTAGAGCATCTACAGCCAGACCCCTCAAACCCTCCCTAAACGTCCGGGCAAACAGCCCAATCACCGATCGGTCACAAAATGGCCACCCAACCGGATCGCCCATACCCAGCCCAAACGTCCAGGCACCCC
>NC_041390.1:304090645-304269297 GCF_002162155.2 Triticum dicoccoides | reverse complement strand
CCATATGTGAAACGAATATGGGGACGCCCAGGCACGTCAGGCTGATGGGCAGGCCCGCGAAAAAAACCGTCGGTCCGCCACTTCTCTAGCTTCCTCCGATTTTGTGAGAACGCATTCATGTCGCCACCCCGGCTCACCGCCCGAGAGCCCAAGGGTCAGTTCTTTTGGGCGGCTTAAAAAATCTGTCTCTCCGCAGCTTAAAAAATAAGCCGCCTCCTAAATTTGTGGAGACTTCTAAATTAGTTATTCGTAACTAGTTTAGAAGCTCCAATAAATAAAAGAGGCAGCTTATGAAAAAAAAACTGGGGAGGATGCGGCTTATTTTTTAAGCTGCCAAAAGAACTGGCCGAAATCCGGCTATTTAAGCCGGACTGCGAGGGAAACCCTAGCCGCCCCCATTTCGCTCCTCCCTTTCGTCTGTACCAACACCACTCCCCCCGTCTGCTTCCCCTTCCACTCTGACCTCGTCGTCGCCATGGTCCAGAAGAAAATAACCTACTCCAAGATGCTCACGCCCGAGCACCAGCAGAGATCGCCGCCAAGATGCACTTAAATTGCGCTGGAGCAGGAGGATGTACCGGAGGATGAGGAAATGATGGGAGGAGGCGAAGGAGGAGTCGGACGACATGGAGGAGGCAGAGTACGCGCCGGGCATGGAGGTTGAGCCCGGTGGCTTTGCCATGGAGGAGGCATCCACCAGCGCTATCCGCGGGCACGTGGTCAGATCTGCCCAGTCCTGTTGTAGATGCTCTTAGTAACTAATATTAAACATGTTCTGAAACTACTGTCTTCATCACTTAAAACGCAAATGCTTAAGCTATAGATACCAGTTGCTTAATCTGTCAAATACTCTCTCCAATCCAAATTAATTTTAGTTCTAAATTCGTCCTAAGTCGAACTTATCTATGATTGACCAAGTCTATAGAAAAATGTGCTAATATCTATAACATCAAATACGTATAGTATGAAAACATATTTTATGGTGAATCTAGTGAAACTTATTTGGTGTTGTAGATGTTGATAGGTGTTCTTTGGACCTGGTCAATATGATTCAAACTCATTAGAACAGAATTCCATCCCTATTCCAATTTTATTCACCTATGAAGCTAGATACCTACTAGAATGAAGATTGGAAAGTCATGGAAGTCATCAATGCAAGCGAAAGAAGGAAAGAGGTAAAGGCCGAAGATTGGAAGAAGGGAGGATTTATGTCATGATACCATAAATAAATATTTGGGCTATCCGTCGTTCATCGGATTGAGACGAGAAAGCAAATGCAAGGCATTCAATAAGGTAAGCTAGGGTAGGCAGAGAGGCTTCAATAAGGTAAGCTAGGGCTGGCATAGAAGGATAGAAAAGAAATAGAAAGAATCGAATACAAAACCATTGATTTCATGTCATCTTATTAGTGAATATGTGCTAATGTCCTGTTTATGATTAAAAAATACAAAATTCTATAAGATTCTTACTGATGGCTCTACTCTTGTTTTGTTAGGACAAGCCTTTGACCTAACCGGCTGTTATAGAACATATTACAATATCAAAGCAAATTATAGAGTATTTTGTTTTGTTACAGAGCCTTAAACATTTGCTCTTTTTCTGTTGCAACTACAAGCTGTTTCTTAGTCAAGAAAATACAAGCTGTTTCAGAATTCCCATGATAGTCTAACAATCATATGTAGTAACAGAAAAGTCCGCAAAGTTAAAGAACGGCGAGAAGGCTAAATAGATTACCTTCTGTATATCTGCACCTCTAGAACACACAGCAATACTGTAGAGAGACCCACCAACACTAGCTGATGGCACGTCAAATACTTGCTGGCTTGCCATGCTGCAATATCAAATATTTTACCCATGTAAATAATAAAAAGGTGAAAATGTTCCTGAAAAAATAATAAGGGTGCTATTTTGAGCAACAATGCCATTATAGGACCAAAAGCTTACATTTATAATATTATCTTCTAACTTTACCAAAACAAAATTGGAGAAAAATACTAAAATCGAGGAAATACAATCCCTGCCTGCCTCTACAATTCCTTCGGAACTTCTCTTAAAATCTCATTCCACTTAAGAAGTACTCCCTCCGCTCGTAAATATAAGTCTTTCTAGACATTTCAAATGGACTACAACATACGGATGTATGTAGACATATTTTAAAGTGTAGATTCAATCATTTTGCTCCGTATATAGTCCCTTGTTGAAATCTCTAAAAATACTTATATTTGGGAACGGAGGGAGTACAACAACAATACAATATTTGCTACTCATTTATCGGAAAGGCCAACACCAACAAATACACATCCATTCTACTATGCTAAAAATATACGGAATATCATGCATTTGTTTGTCAGTGTGAGGATAAACTAGGAAAAGATATTACGCAGCTACAACACCTTTGGTAATTTTGGGATAATTCTGACTCCAAGATATACAGATACATCCCAGATAATACAACATGACATATTTTAGAGTGTGGACATATTTTAGAGTGTACATACAACATACGGATGTATGTAGACATAGTTTAGAGTGTAGATTCACTCATTTTGCTCCGTATGTGGTCCCTTGTTGAAATCTCTAAAAATACTTATATTTGGGAATGGAGGGAGTACAACAACAATACAATATTTGCTACTCATTTATCGGAAAGGCCAACACCAACAAATACACATCCATTCTACTATGCTAAAAATATACGGAATATCATGCATTTGTTTGTCAGTGTGAGGACAAACTAGGAAAAGATATTACGCACCTACAACACCTTTGGTAATTTTGGGATAATTCTGACTCCAAGATATACAGATACATCCCAGATAATACAACATGACAGGTATGCCACTCAGCTAGTGAATAGCCAAGACCCTTTTCATCACCAAAAAATAAACAAAAGCCATGTTAATTGAGTGAATAAATCCATTGTAGCAGAACACTGAACTAAAACAGAAAGGGGTAACTTCATACCCTCCAAACCAAAGTTCTAGCATCACCAGCTAGATCAGCAGGATGCCAAGGCGCCAGATTACCATTTTCATAGCTGCTCGATTCTTCATTATTGTTCCCCTTCAACTGGTAAACCACACCAAGCAGCTCGACAATTTTGCAGTACCTTTTTGGTGAGAAGTGGATATCCAGATTGGGTACTTGAAAAGAAACACGGGTCGATGGATAACTCGGATGTGGAACTTTGATCTTCATGCATACAGAATTCATCAGGGAATGCATTTATATTAGCTTCATAGAAAATTAGTGAATGACTAAAGACTGCATTAATATTGGAACAGCCATGTACACCTAAATATCAAGAAAGTCTCTACACGTGTCACAAGAAAACGAATGAATGAGGTAGAAATTGGTAATGGGACAAAGGACACACTCCTTAGCTGCATCACGCCCAAATCCAGGGAAGGTGCGGTAGGACTTGTAAGGTCTTGTGGGGACGGATCTTCTCTTTTATAATAGTTTATTTCTTGCCAAGGAAATACAGATGTTCCTAGTCCCACATATAGAGCTGCCCCTAGCAAACTCAATCTAAACTAACATAATTTTAGCAAACCACCTAATTTATTTATTGCGAACAAATCAACTAACTTCTGAAAAGCGAGCTAAGATAACTTTGCTTATCTAAGCCATAGCCCAATGTTGGTGCGCAAGGTTTCCTGTACCCCCATTTGAGTGCATGATACCTGTTGTCTAGCAGCGCTTCTTGGCAAATATCTTTTTAAGTACCCGAAGAATTCATTGCCGCCATCTTCAATTTGAAAAGCAAGTAATAGGTTTAGTCCGGCAATTACTCGTATTACTCATGTAACCACCACTTAACGAGGGCAAATGGGTGTTTACAAAGTTATGTCATCTCTAATGTACCACCTAAACGAACTTCATAAACTCAGTTGTCAGTTTCAATAAACTCATCTACAAATTCTAAGACAATCTGATGAAAGAACCGCAGTGCGTTAACAAAAGATAGCTCCATTTAAATAGAATAAAGAAATCATGTCATTCGCCACCTACATTGGTTCCCACATTTCAAGTCAACAGATCATTAATTGGGACAGCGTAAGATTGAAAAAACTGGAATTATTGGGTCTACCAAATTGTTAACTACTCAAAACAAAAGGACTGACATCTATGTTACCTGGTCAATTATCACTGACATTCCGCAGCGATCAAGAAGAGAACAGAACTGATTAGCATCAGCAGTAGGACCTGGGAGCACACTGTGAGACAGATTTTCTGGTGCGGAATATAGGCCTTCAGCTACATCACAAACAAGAAAAGCAGCCATATCCCTGCCGGCAATATAAAAGCGTGAATACAAACTCTGTCTTTCTTCATCCCGTGTTCCATCCTACAATTCAACATAACAGTTCATAAAAACCAGCAGAAGAGTGTGCTATATTCAAGTACTGAAGCTCAAACTTACTCTTGTATGCAATGTAAAATGACCAAGATCCAGGACAAATTGCTCACTGCCGATTAAGGGAATCCTGACTTTCGGTGCATCCAAATCGATCTCAAGTCCAAATCTAGAAATATCACAGGAAATGATGAGCAAAAGATAAAAAAGAATAACAAATTTAGGTGCCCCCTCCTTTCCCTCGCAAGCCACACAAGTCGTCGCCCCATGCACCTAGACCAAACCACATACTCCGCTCGGTGGCTCTCGCATGGCCCATGCACTCTGATGGATTATGGTAATTACTATGATTGATCCATCCTTGGCCACGCTTGACCAATCTGAGAGCTGGGAGCTGTTCATCTATTGGAGAGACCAAACTGCAGGGTCAATTCCCCCCTTCTGCTCTCTTCTCCTCACCGAATTGACGCGAGAACTGAGTTCTATATTAAAATTCCGTCCTCGTACAAGTATTTGCCACCTCCATGGACTGCCGACGTCCGCCAGCTCGGGCGCGTCCTCGGTGCCGACGTCCACGGCATCGTTTTTAAGGCGTCCCGCCTTGGACGCTTAGGCTGCAAAGCGCTCTGGCAGCGCCTTGCAATTATGCCCGCTTTAGGCACTGAGGTGCCGCCTAGGCGTCAAGGCGCTTGGGCGTCGCTTAGCGTCAGGGCGGTGGATGCTTGCTTTCGGTCGCCTTACCGCCTTAAAAACATTGGCCTCGCCACCGAGCTACGCCACCTCCTCGCCCTGCCTCATCAATGGACCGGAGGGTGGACAATGAGCCCTGCCTCACTGTACTGTCCAAAGATGCCCCTACCGCGCTCAATTTTTCACCTCCAACCACACTCGGGAACATGCGAGAACTCCAGGGATTTCTAGGAAGACGACGGGAAAAGATATGTTGCATGCATGCAGTTACTCGTACGCGAGGATAGAGAGATGAGCGAAAAGATTTGGGGTAGTTTGGGGAGAAAGGGTGGTAAACCGCAGCATGCGCCCTTATCCAACGGAAGTAACACAAAAAAGATAAACCTTAAGCATAGGAACGGAGGGAGTATTATAATGTAATTACGACTGAGCACGGCAACAAGGCAACACATGTACCTGCTCTGCTCTTCCAGTACCATCTGAAGCTGCTCCTGAGCCCTACGTGTAACCTGCTCTAATTTAATCTGCAGTTCAAAAGGTTGAAGCAATCGTTACAACTTCACCTACCACTATATCCAAATAGTAAGGAGAAAACATCTAACAAAATATTACTACTGCATAACTGGGTCACAAGGACATATGAACTTACTTGCAGAGCGGTGGCTGTCTCCATTGCCACTGTTGGGCTGACAGCATTGCTCCGTTTGATGAACTCCAGAAACCGTTCGTAACTCCCCTTCAAAACCTACCAAACAATTGAAATTCGATCGGGTTACAAATCAAAGGCAAATCAACAGCCAGAAAGAAAGCAGGGCTTTCAAACAACTACCAGCCACAAAGTCCAGAAATAACTTTTTTTTCTCCAAAACACAAGAGAGCTCCATATCATTGCATTAAGAATAACTGTAGAAGAACAACCCCACACACTAACACAGACAGCACCAAATTACATATGAGCCAGCAACAACAACGACAACCAAAGCTACTAAACTAAGACAGTTGACAGTAGAGATGTAAACGGCGTCCCGTTTAAGCCTGTTTAAGTCCAATTATCGGTCTAACAGTTCAAAAAAGATTTTTTTTCTGAGGAAAATGAACAATCGAGCTAAGCAAACGGTCCTGCGGTGCCTTTTATTGCGCCATTTACATCCCTAGTTGACAGCAACCTCAGCCTGCACCAACTTCTGGGCTCTCCCTGGAGAAGACAGCTGCTCAAGACATGTTCAATGAACTCCTCCTTGTCGATCGCATAGTAGACAAGAGCTCGGGTGAGATAAACCCCTACGAGCAAGTCTGTCCACAGTCCAAGTGCCTATTAGTCCTATGCCACCTATTATGTCCTCAAATACCTACGTACAATCATTTCGGTGCTGCCATTCTACCACATGTTACCACTTGATATCCCTCTTTGACTCATCACGGCATCGGCGGCAAAGCATATTTCTTGTAACGCACAACAACAATCTATGGCGGGCACTGTCAGGAACCGAGTCGGTCTACTGAACTAAACGCAAGAATTGCAGAGTTTAAGAGTAAATCGAAGCAAACTTGCTAGAGTTTCGAGATGAGAAGTGCTGTAGCACGCCACGGCGGCTAGGGTTACAACCCAATTAACAAAACATTAGCCCAAATGAAAGAGGAAAGGGGCTTTATAGCCATTACAGCAAAGGAGCATGTGAAAAGCAAAACAGAAAAGGAAGAGTGGTTGCCGGACGTTGAACAGCGAGGCGGCAACTTCCGAGAGGCGTCCGATGCGAGATCAAGGGCTGAGAGCGAATCACACTTGGCGAACCGGTAAATTGACAGGAAAGCCGTTGGATTCGAGATGAACGACCAGCACTGGATCTGAAACGCAGAAACAGGTGTACTGTCAACTTCTTCAGGTAAATTCAGCTTATGGCCTGACAGGCACTGCCTGGTCACTTGGGCCAAAAGGGGGTCTTGGCATCCTAGGGTTGCATTTGTTTGACCTTAGCTTATGTTTTTGCCCCTAGAAATAGAAGCACCAACAAACACCCAAAAGCTGATAGTCGCTACCAAACTGGAAGCACTGGATGCACCCCCTATCAGCAGACCACCCCTGTTGTTGGAAATATAATTACAGGGAAACTAAGACTGGATATATATATATAAATCCCAAACCACAAATCTCTCCTCTCCCCAGCCTCACTCCTCACTCTCCATTCTCCATCCATCGGACAACACAAGGAGACGGGAACTAGGGTTTCCACACACAGCTAGTAAATAACACATAATTTCGTGAGCATTCAAATAAAATTTCAGCTCTTTTCGACAAGGCACGAAGGAAGGCGAAAGGGACATCTATAATATGGCCAAGATCCGAGAGAGGAAGACGAGGGATATTAGGCAAGTCAAATGCATCAAGGACGGAGAAGACCAACTCCTGGTGAAGGACGAGGAGATTAAGCATAGATGGCGGGAGTACTTCGACAAGCTGTTCAATGGGGAGAATGAGAGTTCTACCATTGAACTGGACGACTCCTTTGATGAGACCAACATGCGTTTTGTGCGGCGAATCCAGGAGTCTGAGGTCAAGGAGGCTTTAAAAAGGATGAAAGGACGCAAGGCGATGGGCCCTGATTGTATCCCCATTGAGGTGTGGAAAGGCCTCGGGGACATAGCGATAGTATGGCTAACCAAGATTTTCAACCTCATTTTTCGGGCAAACAAGATGCCAAAAGAATGGAGACGGAGCATATTAGTACCAATCTTCAAGAACAAGGGGGATGTGCAGAGTTGTACTGATTACCGTGGAATTAAGCTGATGAGCCATACAATGAAGCTATGGGAGAGAGTCATTGAGCACCGCTTAAGAAGAATGACAAGCGTGACCAAAAATCAGTTTGGTTTCATGCCTGGGAGGTCGACCATGGAAGCCATTTTCTTAGTACGACAACTTATGGAAAGATATAGGGAGCAAAAGAAGGACTTGCATATGGTGTTCATTGACTTGGAGAAGGCCTATGATAAGATACCGCGGAATATCATGTGGTGGACCTTGGAGAAACACAAAGTCCCAGCAAAGTACATTACCCTCATCAAGGACATGTACGATAATGTTGTGACAAGTGTTCGAACAAGTGATGTTGATCAGGGGTCAGGTTTGAGCCCTTATCTTTTTGCCTTGGTGATGGATGAGGTCACAAGGGATATACAAGGAGATATCCCATGGTGTATGCTCTTTGCGGATGATGTGGTGCTAGTTGACGACAGTTGGACGGGGGTAAATAGGAAGTTCGAGTTATGGAGACAAACCTTGGAATTGAAAGGGTTTAGGCTTAGTAGAACTAAAACAGAGTACATGATGTGTTCAGTACTACTAGGTGTGAGGAGGAGGTTAGCCTTGATGGGCAGGTGGTGCCTCAGAAGGACACCTTACGATATTTGGGGTCAATGCTGCAGGAGAATGGGGATATTGATGAAGATGTGAACCATCGAATCAAAGCCGGATGGATGAAGTGGCACCAAGCTTCTAGCATTCTCTGTGACAAGAGAGTGCCACAAAAGCTAAGGCCTCCTTTGGTTTGGAGGAATTTCATAGGAATCCTAGAGGATAGGATTCTTATAGGATTTTTTCCTTTAGAGCCCTTTGGTTCATAGGAATAGATTCCTATTCCTACATAGGATTGGTTCCTATCCTCCACATTTCATAGGAAAATAAAAATGAGCCTAGACTCAATGGAAAAATTCCTTTGGTATCAACCAAATGACATCTCGTTTCCTATTCCTACTCATAGGATTTGAGATACATGCCATCTCATTTCCTACAAAATTCCTATTCCTACGATAATCCTATCCTATGAACCAAAAGAGGCCTAAAAGGCAAGTTCTACAGGACGGCAGTTCGACCCCCAATGCTGTATGGCGCTGAGTGTGGCCCACTAAAAGGCGATATGTTCAACAGTTAGGTGTGGCGGAGATGCGTAGTTGCGATGGATGTGTGGCCACACGAGGAAGGATCGAGTCCAGAATGATGATATAGGAGATAGAGTTGGGGTAGCACCAATTGAAGAGATGCTTGTCCAACATCGTCTGAGATGGTTTGGGCATATTCAGCGCAGCCTCCAGAAGCTCCAGTACATAGCGGACGGCTAAAGCGTGCGGAGAATGTCAAGAGAGGTCGGGGTAGACCTAATTTGACATGGGAGGAGTCCGTTAAGTTAAGAGAGACCTGAAGGATTGGAGTATCACCAAAGAACTAGCTAAGGACAGGGGTGCGTGGAAGCTTGCTATCCATGTGCCAGAGACATGAGTTGGTCGCGAGATCTTATGGGTTTCACCTATAGCCTACCCCAACTTGTTTGGGACTAAAGGCTTTGTTGTTGTGTTGTTGTTGTTGTTGTTGTTGTTGTTGTTGTTGTTGTTGTTGCAGAAAAATGGAAAATGACATTCTATTGGGTTGAAGCTGGCTATAACCGCTGAGTTTCAGTTTTCGAGTCAAGACAGTCCAAGGGTTCGTGCCTACCAAGAACTTTTGTACCTTATATTAGGCTAGCTAAATGTATACAATGTGGATGCTCTCCCCTGAAAGGAAGCACATGGTAATAGGTGCACCTGCACAAAGCTGAGATCTAGAGCTTACTCAAAACCTTACCATGACTTCACAAGGGACAATGATAAAGAGGTGGGTCTACTTTCAGAAATATTCAAAAACATAAGTTCATATATGTACCGTAACATAGCATGGAGATATCTTTGCCACAAACTGCCAATCCAAATCCATGCCAATAGGTGCGCGCACAAAACTGACATCTAGAGCATTAGTCTTCCCCTCACAGACGACGCTCTGCAAAAAGTAACCAACAAGGTGTCACTGCAGGGCATGTATCATAGATGTTCGAATAAAGAGGTTCATCCAACATAATAAGGACTATGTGATGTCATGCAAAGTAAAAGCATATATCATTAATGAAAGCCAATGACGTACAAGCTGATGAGTAAATGAGTAAAATTAAGCACCACAAAAGCCTGTGATGTGACAAGAATTTGCAATTGTCTGACAGATAGCAGCCCAGCACCTCACATGAGATAGAGCATTGTGTCAAATTGTAGTTTGCACTTAAACAGGCTGTTACATGGGGAGCCACATATGGTCTGCAGGCCCCCGCCTGGCAGCACCACTCCCTGATCTGGCCCAAAATGGCTAGGATTCCTTTATTACTAAACTGCCTCATTAGGTTCGAATTCCTATTAGGTGCGGCCGTGCAGAGTCCATATTAGAATCAGTTTGAGAGTCCATACGGTATCTCCTTTGAGTCGGCTTGTCAGCCAAGATACCCCTCCTATATAAGGCCTAGGGTAGTTAGAGTTTGATATGCACTGACCTCAGCAAGAGAACCTTCAGGGGATGACAGACCACAATATCTTAAAGTTACATCACATCGAGTACTCTTCGGATACAAACTGGTGACCACTTGAAGCTGCTCAAATCTACCACACATAACCTCTGTGTGACCAATATTGATGATCCTTGCAGCAGCTTGGCCAATAGACACATCCACCAAGAAGCGGATTGTGTTTGGTGAGACCTTTTCAACAGGAAATGATAGTTCATCATCCGGTTGGTAACTTAGCAATTTATTTATAGCCTGCCACTCTTCTTTAGTTAGCTGCTCCTCATCCAACTGTGGTTCTAATCCGCCGCCTTCTTCAGAAGGCAACCCAGCCGAGTTCCTAGAACAAGAAAAAAGGCATACTTGAGATGTGAGGACGATATTGATTATTATTTTTGCATTCAATAGTACAGATCTGAATTAACTCATGCTAACAATAGGAATATTGATCCTCTATATCATCCAGCTGTTTTGATTTCATCTTCCAACAAAAGTAGGTTGCAACTAGGCCTTGATACCAAGCACAAACTAAAGAAAGGCAATGCCAGCCAATAACACAAGCTCCAATGAGTTTAAAACTAGTTTATATATATATGGATATTCTTCTGTTCACAGAGTTGGAAGAGCAAGATTGTCAGATGAACAGTGGTTGAGGAACAAGATATGCTTGGGTGTGTGATTAACTTTATTCCTACCAACACAATTAAACAAGACGCAATGCTTTTGCGTTTTCTTGGAAAAATGTGAATGCGATGAAAAATATGAATGCGATGAAAGGATATAAAAAAATAGCAGCAACGGCACAGCGTCTCCTCCGCCTTGTTGTAAACAGCCCTTAGGGGTAAGTAATACTCCCTCCGTTTCTAAATATAAGCCTTTTTAGAGATTTCAATACGGACTACTTACAGATGTATATAGACATATTTTAGAGTGTAGATTCACTCATTTTGCTCTGTACGTAGTCCATATTGAAATTTCTAAAAAGGCTTGTATTTAGGAACGGAGGGAGTATTATTTAATAGTAAAGGACTCAAGGACACGCCCAAACCCTAGACCAATAGGAGAAGACCATTATTTTCACCCTTAAGATAAGAAAAACAAACACTTTTATATTAAAAGAAAGGGGAGCGACGGTTGGAGAGATGATGCAGAAGACCTGCAAACCATTACAGAAGAAAAAATACAAGATGCCATAAAAAAGATGTGTTTGTTAGTACTTGGTAGTGACTACTAGCTAGCGTGGTTTTTAAGGTGTTCATAAAGCCACACTTAAGCGGTAAGGCACACCCCTGGCACTTTTTCTGCCTCAAGCGCTTAAGCGCACTGGGGGTTGACCACCTTTAGACGGCTTACCACCTTAAAAACCTTGCTACCTAGCATCTCAAAATCAGAAGCAACGAATATTAATGGATTTGATTAACTAGTGTCAATTTGTTTTACGGACCATCCAAAAGGCCACCATCTTCTCTTTGAGGAGCCCTTCTTATGCAATGTTTCCTTAGATTTCACGGTTTCAACTTTAGCATGACCCAGCAACCTGAAAATACAAATAATATTATAACCAAGTGAACATCAATTCAAACTAAGGACAAACTAACATAGAACCTCAGTAGATACTGCACTAGCACACCTCCAAAGTATAATAACTTTTGAGTCTAGAATTTTCTCAATCTGCCGAATTTCATAAATATCAACACTAGGTGCTTGCTGCAGTAGGGTAGCATAAAGTTGAACATAACGACGACGAAGCTGGCACAGATATCTAGTTCTCTCCCATGAGAACCAATAGCTGGGAACAGAAGAGAAATAAACTTCAGAATGACAATTCAACTTTATAGAAAGCTTAAACAAAAATTGCATCAAAACATATTAACATCCGAGTTATTGTGCATAATAGATGTATTGCCTTGATGTCCATGACCAAAACATATGCATTTATCACATAATATGCGCATTGCATAAAGGAAGTGATCTATGTGTTGTGTTGAGTCATCTGTGTGTATCTCATTTGATACAGTCCACACAGCTAAGTACTTCATTGTGCAGAATAGAGGAATTGATCTTCTGTAATAATAAAATGCAAATCCATCTCAATTTGTGAAAAATCCAATCCATATCTCAAGAGTTTAGTGGCATAAGAGATATAGGCTCTGTTTTTTCACTTCTTCCTTTGCACATACAAAATCTCATGGTATCAGGGAAAATGTATGTAGAACTTATAAGAGTAACATATACCATAATTTCTTTTGTCGCAGACCAGCCAGCACAGCATAACGCCACCAAGCACGACAATCCTCTTTAACAGGCATAATAGGCCGTAAGTGAGAAACATCAACACGTGTCCTGAATCTTGAAAATGTTTCCAACAGTTTAATGCAATCATAATACTGGGCCTGGTACAGTAACAGATGATAAGTAACTTGCCAACACCATAGTTGAAACATATCAATGAAGCATAAATGAAGGGTTACCTCAGTAACTGTTAAAGAAACATCACTTAGGACAAGTGATGCTTTCTCTAGAGGATTGTTCAGGTCCCCTCTTTCCCGCTGTCCAAGTCGATTATATTTAAGGGTTCCATTTATAGGGGAAACCAAATATCTCCGATTCATCGCCCAAATAGAATTGCCAGGACGATCATCGATGCCATCTTGAAATACCTGTGAAGGATCATTAGGGAAAAGAAGAAACAAATAGGAACCGAGGAAAGGTTGTGCTCTAATATAAAAAAGGAACAACCTCGCTCCATTCACCAGGATTAAGATCCTCCCATTTCTTGGGGAGCTTCCAAGGATTGCTGTCAGAATCGTGGTAGATGGCTAACATATGCAGTTCGACTGACTAAAAGATGGACCAAATAGAGTGAAAATTAATGTCACAAGAATATAATTGTCTGAACTACTAAGACAATAATAAAATAAAAGCAACCAACCAAATAGGTAATAACTTTGTAGGATGTCACGTTATCTTATACTAGTGTCAAAAACGTTCTTATATTATGGGCCGGAGGGAGTATAAATCAACTGATTAAATCATTCCTAAATAGTTGCAACCTACTACCTATATTTCCTAGCCATGCAGCTATGCCACACAGCAAGTCTTGCATGTCAGTGATAAGTTACATCTTTTGCATTAATCTATCCATGCAACCATGCCACATCAGCAAGTCATGCATGTTAGTCATAAGTTTTTTTTTTGTTATCATGGACGGTATATGTGTTGGACGCTTGGAGCATACCTTCAGTCCAGAAGTATCTTTTTAAACACCATTTCGTTACATACTTCGTATGTTTTACTGTTTTTATTTAAATATAAATTGAGAACACTCCTGTGTTTGCTTTTTGCAGTAGTTTTAATTGTTTTTATCACACCAATTTATACATTTCTATTAACAAGTTCCTGCAGGAACGCGCAGCGTATCATCTAGTTGTGTGAAAAAGTATGTCAAAATAAGCGCACAGAAATGACAGCCACCTGTTAGCTGTAGAAGTACCACAGTGATGACACACTCGTAACAACAAAAAATTGTGCGCGAGCACCATAACAATGATAATGAATTAAAGCTCGTGAAGGACAATCCAGATCTAGTCTCAACAATCACCATACTATAGACCTTGCAACACAGTGTATAACGAGATTCCAAGATTTAAAGAAGATAAACTCTCCGATGTAAATTTGTTCTAACCTTCCGCAGCTTATCTAATGCTACACCTGCATCAAACGTCTCATTACCATCCTCATCAACTGTAACAGCTGCAAGTTTCGATAAAGTGAAACCAGAAGCAAATGGATGCCCAGCATTGCTGAAGGAAGAAACACATAAACTATTAATAAAAAAAGAATACATCCAGAACAACAAAAACTAAAATAATTGTCACTGATTTAGCAAACCTGACAGAATCTTCATATCTGATGTGTACGTTGCTGATGGTGACTTTAAGATTTCCAATTATTGTAGATATTAAATTGTATAGCCATGAATTTCCACCTGGTATCTGCAGCATGCAAGGACAACTATCAAAAATCAAGCAACAAAGATATACGGAATCTGTACAAAACAATAGGACAGATAAATGTCAGTAATCGCATTTCATGTTCAAGAGAAAAATGTAACAAACAAATCGGCAACACTTCTATTCTCTAAAATGGCGTCCTTTCATGATCTAAATGTTATTAGGTGGTCGTGCAGTCGCCTGCCGGCAAGTCATTGACAGACTTAGCACATAGTCCATTGAGATAAGATGCTCCGACCGATGCAACACCTCCAGAGAAAGAACTATTATATAAAGTCCTCATACCGATCATACACTCTGATGCAACGTTCCAACTGTGAGAAGGAAAAAAAACATCCATCCTCGACATCTAAAACTGGGGTGACAATATGCTTCAAGATGTTACACTAATATGATTTATTGCAAATTGTTGTAACCGTTCGCTATTAGAGAACATCTCTTGTGTAACATTGTTGAACAGGTATGGGCCCTAGCCCATCAAGATCTGTCTCTTGGGCCCAAGCCCATGAGAGGTGCTGACCTAGAAGAGGAGCCCCTCTTCCCTTCTCCCGTGTGAGCCGCTACATCTGAGACACACACTCACGCAGGAAACAAGACAGGAAGCGAGGCTGCTGTCTGTAGGTACCCATCTCCCGATTCAACATGGTATCGAGCCAGGCGACGACGGTGACGGCGTAGTCCCTCGCCGGAGAGGCGGCGGTGGGGCCCAGCAGGGTCAGGCGAGAAAGGAGGCTGCGTGCGTGCGCGAGGCGGCGGGTCTGCTGTGGTGCGTGCGGCGGCGGCGCGGCTGGGCTCGAGGAGCTGCGACGCGGCCGGGAAGGTGCTGCTTCCTCTTGTCCTGCTTCGCGTCCCTGGGGTGGCTAGCTGCAAAGGGGGCGGCCGAGGAGGGCTGCTGCGGGCTGTGCAGGCGGCTGCGGCAAGAAGAGGAGGAGGAAGAAGGCAGCGGCGGATTTGGGCTGTGTGCGAGTCAGGCTGCGGCGGGGAGCTGCTGCTGTTGGTGCTGCTGAACAGAAGAGGAACTGCAGCTGCTGCTGCTGCCTTGTGTTGTTCCTGGAAGCTTGCTGAGCTGCTGGTGCTTGTGCGGCTGGTTCTTGGTGCTGCGGCAGAGGAAGAAAGAAGTGCAGCCTGCTGGACTGCTCGTTCTGGAACAGGAAGAGGCTGGGCTGGACCGCTTGTGTGCTTTACAGAGATTTTTTTTTTCTCTGTGGACTTGCTGTTGTGAGCTTGGTGTTGTGGTGGTGGTGGTGGTGCTGCTTGGGAAAGAAGACTCTCTGAGGCTGAGTTTTGCTGTTGCTGCTTATCCTGTCAAACGATGGCTGAACCAACTGGTCTTGCCGAGGCTTTGGAGAAGCTCGCTAAGATCCTCGCGGAGTCCAACTCTGGGGCCATCGTTCCTCGACAGGAAGTGGCTCAAAAGCTTGAAATGTCGCTCCTGGACATGAAGCTAGAGGGGGCAACAAATTATTTGAGCTGGTCCAGGAGGGCTTTGTGGGCTGTGGAGCAGAAGGAGCTTGATGGATATTTGTTGGGCACCGTTGTAGAACCAGGGGACAAGCGTAGTGCAGAGGGCAAGAGGTGGAAGGTCATCCACTCTGTACTTATGGTGTGGTTGTTGAACTCTGTGATGCCCTCCATTGGACGCTCTGTGGAGGGGCTATCCTCACCTGCTGAGATATGGAAGATTCTGTCCACTCAATACTCTGGCAAGGGCAATGTCATGCTCATTGCTCAGATTGAGGACAAGATTAGGTTGCTGCGCCAAGATGATGGCATGTCAGTGATGACATACGTGGCAGAACTGCAGGCTCTGTGGGCTGACCAGGATAACTGTGATCCCCTGGAACTCTATGACGCGGCTTCAATCGAGTCAGGGCATAAGTGGATGGCACGCAGGCGTGTGCTGAAATTTTTGGCTGGCCTCAAAGGTTGCTTTGATGGCAGGAAGGCTTCCTTGTTGCACCAACCTAGTCTGCCTACCATTCCCGAGGCTATTGCAGCGATGACTCAAGAGGAGGTGTGCCTATCCCTTGAGCATGCAGACGTGAAGGTTGTGCCAGCTTCGACATTTGCAGTCACTGAGCGCATGGAGTGGGGAGATCCCACCAAATGTCATATCTGTGGGGAGGTAGGTCACTGGAAGAGAGAATGTCCAACTCATGGCAGAGGCAGGGGATATAACAGAGGGGGAACAGGCAGAGGTAGAAGTGCTAGAGGCAGAGGTGGATACTCAGAGACCTCATGGGGCCAGGCTTCTAGAGGCAGAGGTGGCTACTCAGGACACTCAGGGGGTCAGAGGGCTCACATGGCCGTTGCAGGAGACACTGGGACGTCCAAAGGCAAAGATGTAGATGATGTTGTCTATGGAGACTTTGCTCACTGGGCCTCCACTGATGAAGGTAATCCGGAAAGAGCATCTCTTGCTACTAATGAGAGTGCTCCAGAGTGGGTTCTTGACTCTGGAGCATCTAAGCATGTTGCTAGTAACTCCTGTGTGTTCGAGTCTTACACTAAGCATCCTCCCTCTCACACGGGCACTATACAAACGGCTGATGGCACAAAACAACCAGTCATAGGGGTTGGTACAGTCAAGTGTACTCCGACCATTAACCTATCGTCAGTTTTACATGTGCCAGCCTTTCCTGTCAATTTGGTCTCTTTCAGTGCACTCATTGATCAAATGGACTGTCGTGTGATCCTTGACAAGTTTGGTTGCTTGATTCAGGTGCGACAGACGAGCCAGACGGTTGGGACTGGCACCAGGCGTAGGGGGCTCTGGTACATGGACCAGGAGGTGCAGCCGGACTTGGTGTGTGCTGCGACCATAGAGGATAAGGAGAAGCAGGCGATGATCCATCACTGTAGGATGGGGCATGTATCTTTTGATAAGATGAGTAGAATATTTCCGGATGTTATGTGTGGAATAGGCAAAGGCAAGCTGACATGTGATGCTTGTGAATATGCAAAACACACACTGGCCTCATATGTGAGTAAGGGGCTCAGGAGCATATCTCCTTTATGCTTATTCATTCGGATGTATGGACTAGCCCAGTGGTGTCAATGAATGGGAAGAAGTATTTTGCTACCTTTATTGACTGCTATTCTCGCATGACTTGGATTTACTTGATGCGTCACAAGGATGAGGTGTTTAGCTGTTTTCAGAACTTCCATGCTCTTGTAAAGAACCAGTTTCAGGTACAGGTCAAGGTGCTCAGGACGGACAATGGAACGGAGTATGTGAACAACATTTTTGGGGCTTTCATGGCTGACCATGGGATTCTTCATCAAACTTCATGTCCGGACACCCCCCCTCAGAATGGAGTGGCCGAACGAAAGAATCGTCATGTTCTTGAGGTTGCTCGGTCGTTGATGTTTACCATGAATGTGCCTAAGTTCTTGTCGGATGATGCAGTTATGACAGCCACATACTTGATCAACCGGACACCTTCCAGGATACTTGGCATGAAATCTCCGTCTGAGTTGATCGTTGGAGATAATAAGTTTGTTGTTCCGCCAAAGTTGTTTGGCAGTACCTGCTTTGTTCGTGATCACCGACCATCTGTTGGCAAGCTTGATCCTCGGGCAGTGAAGTGTGTTTTTTTTTGGATACTCGTCTAGTCAGCAGGGGTATAAATGTTGGTGTCCCTCTGAAAAACGCAGGTTTGTAAGTATGGACGTTACGTTCAGGGAGTCTGAGCCATTCTATGGTGAGCCGACTGATCTCAATCTGCTGTCTGCAGAGCTTGACCACCTACACCCTGTGCATGATGGTCAAGAGGGGGAGAAGGATGTGTCTCATACTCACGGGGATTCTGTGGACATTAACGCTGATAATGATGTGCACGCTCAAGTTCAACCAATAGTGGGTACAATTCCGGTTAGTACCATCACTGATGATGATGTGCAGGCTCATGTCGAGCCAACTGTCGATACACTTAAGATTGGTGCTCTCCAGGTTCCTGTTCGGGATCGATGGCAGACGAATACCCTGGTGTACTCTCAACGGCAACCACAAGTGCAGGGGGAGCAGCAAGGCAGGGAGGCAAGAGTGCAGGGGGAGCAGCAAGGCAGTGAGGCAAGAGTGCAGGGGGAGCAGCAAGGCAGTGAGGCAAGCTCATCTGACACAGTGGAGCTGCCCATTGCGTTGCGAAAACCTACACGTGAAGCGGCAAGGAAGGGTGAGGTAGCAAGGAAGGCTCTGCCAAAGGATGATGCTTGTGATGACCTTGATATTGGCAATTTTGTGTCTTACAAGGCTTTGTCACCTTCATATAAGGCGTTTGTTGCCTCTCTGCAAACTGTGTCTATCCCTAAGGATTGGAAGGCTGCAAAGCAAGATCCGAAGTGGCGTGAATCGATGATAGAGGAGTTAGAAGCATTGAAAAAAAACAAGACATGGGTGCTAACCACATTGCCGGCAGGAAAGAAAGCAGTGAGTTGCAAGTGGATTTTTACTGTGAAGCAGAATCCTGAGGGCAAGGTGGAACGGTATAAGGCTAGATTGGTCGCCAGAGGATATAGTCAAACTTATGGAATTGACTATGATGAGACATTTGCTCCAGTTGCAAAGATGAACACGGTAAAGGTATTGGTCTCGTGTGCTGCAAACTTTGGGTGGAAATTGCACCAGTTACATGTCAAGAATGCCTTCTTACATGGTGACTTGAAAGAAGAGGTATACATGGAGATACCGCCTGGTTTTGGCACAGAACAGACTACGGGGAAGGTATGCAGGCTGAAGAAATCCTTGTATGGTCTGAAGCAATCGCCGAGGGCATGGTTTGATAGGTTCAGACGAGCTGTTTGGAATATGGGGTATGGCCAATGTAATGGTGATCACACGGTGTTTTATAGACACATTGATAAGAAGATCACCATTGTTGCAGTGTATGTTGATGATATCATCATCACCGGAGATGATGAGGAGGAAATAAAGAGAGTGAAGGGGTGTCTGAGCAAGGAGTTTGAGGTAAAAGACTTGGGAAATCTAAAGTACTTCCTTGGCATAGAAGTGGCTCGGACAGAGAAGGGAATATCTTTGTGCCAACGAAAATACACCTTGGATCTTTTGAGTGACATGGGCATGATGGGATGTCGTGCAGCCCCTACTCCGATTGAACAAAATCATCAAATAACAGCACAATCAGGTGAGCTAGTGAATAAGGAAGATTATCAGAAGCTGGTTGGAAGGTTATTGTACTTGTGTCATACCAGGCCTGACATTACGTATGCCGTGGGGGTGGTGAGCAGATACATGCATGAACCAAGGAGTGGGCATCTTAATATTGTTTACAGAATCCTGAGATACTTGAAGGGGACTCCGGGTAAAGGGTTGTGGTTTGCGAAGAGTGGACATCTTGAGGTGGATGGCTATAGTGACTCTGATTGGGCTAGCTGTCAAGATGATAGACGATCAACTTCAGGCTACTGTGTGTTTGTGGGAGGAAATTTGGTGTCATGGAGAAGCAAGAAACAGACTGTTGTGTCTAGATCAACAGCAGAAGCTGAATATAGAGCATTATCTCAAGGGTTGTGTGATATGCTCTGGGTGAAGCACCTACTATGCGAGTTGAAACTTTTGAGGAAGGGACCCCTAAGAGTGTGGTGTGACAATCAGTCAGCTATAGCCATTGCTAATAACCCAGTTCAACATGATAGGACGAAGCATGTGGAAATTGATCGCTTCTTCATTAAAGAGAAACTAGATGCTGGGATCATCAGCCTTACTCATGTCAGCTCTGGGCAGCAGTTTGCAGATTGCTTGACAAAGGGACTGGGAACAAAGGACTGTAACTTGGCGTGTGACAAGATGGGGATGATAGATATCTACCACCCATCTTGAGGGGGGGTGTTGAACCGGTATGGGCCCTAGCCCATCAAGATCTGTCTCTTGGGCCCAAGCCCATGAGAGGTGCTGACCTAGAAGAGGAGCCCCTCTTCCCTTCTCCCGTGTGAGCCGCTACATCTGAGACACACACTCACGCAGGAAACAAGACAGGAAGCGAGGCTGCTGTCTGTAGGTACCCATCTCCCGATTCAATAAACATAAAAGTAACAGACATGTTAAAAGCACAAGAGATCTTACAGGTCCTCCTTTTGAGCTCCTACTTGTCGCTTCAAGAGTTGCTGTCTCTGCAGCCTGCTGATAAATCCATTAGAATTTGAATTGCTCGCATGAAGCTTATTATGCTCTAATCTTTAGGAATGCAAGAAACCAGCAGAAAAATTGTCCAAAAAATGCGTGAATGCAAGAAACCAGCAGAGAAAATGAAAGAAAAACATCAATAAGTTCACATAATGTATGTTGCTTCAAAACCAATTTTTTCGATCCGGAACAGTTCCCATTATCTCATCACTGGGTAAGTAGCATAGTTGATAGTTGGCTCATGGTTGTCAGCTCGCGGACCTCGATTCACCATAACCTGGGATTAGTTTCAATAGGCCACAACTTAAAGGATTATGGTGTGCTTTCAAGGGGATTGGCGGGGGACCAAGTTTCCTTAGGCCCTGTACAACGGCAGGTGCTTAGACAGCTGCCTGAGAAAAAAACCTGGTTTTTTTCCTTGAGACTGGATTACACGGGTGCTTAGAAAGGAGGCGGAAGCAAACTTTTGCTTCGGTGCCAGCCCGGTGCTTGCATAATAACTGCTCCCTTCAAATCAGTGCATCCATCGGCGGAGGGAAAAGAAGAGCACAGCTAGCACCCCACACCAAGCACTCTACGTTGTGGAGCAACAAAATTACCGAGAAGCAGCACAACTAGCACCGGCGGACTGGCATCTGCATTGTACAAGGCCTTAGAAGCTTGGGTGCATCCATGCTCAAAAAAAGGTGATCCGACAAACATATAGCAACTCCCAAAAACAAAACACAACTAAAAGCAAGTATTGCAACATCCACAACCACACAGATACACTATATCCGTGCAATTTGTTTCCTCCATCCATGTTGATTACATGAGATTGCATTTATTAACATATTCTTGTTTGTCTAAAACTATGATCTCCAAATATTGACCCTATAATTCTGGTCTCAATAATATGTACTTCACAGCTAATTCTGGTTCTCCTGTTCTACAACTACGGACGGGTGCTCGTTATGGCATTTTTTCCTCGGGAGCATTACGGTCTTATTGAATGGAATAAAATCGAAAGTAACATACACATGGAACTGAAGATGGCAAAGACATACCCTACAACTTAATAAAGACATAAATTAGAAACTAGGAGCGTATCACCATGACCAAATCCTACAGATAGGCAACCTAAATCAGATGAGAGGCCTGGTAGCACACATTCTTACTTAGGCAAAAAATTCAAATCTTAACTAAGAGAAACTGGAGCATGTCTTGAACTGCCTTGTTAACTTTATATGAGTACAGGTGTATAATTGACAGATAATTGTCTTGAGTGTCGGGAGAAGAGAACTAGCAAGTTGAAAAATGAAACAAACCTCAATCTGCTGAAGCTTGGCTTCAAAAAGCTTTTCTCTGTCTTCTTCCTAATGAAAGAAAGAGAACCACCACAAATATATACTCAGATAAAGGAACAATGAGAAAATGACATGCATAAAAAGGTTGCAGCCAATATAATTTAAAATACCTTCAGAGTTTGCCCATCAGGAGCAGGATGAGCAAGAATGAATAGACGATCAATAAGAACAATAACTGGTTCTTTACCCAAGCTTTTCCATGGAACCTATCAGAAATCACATTTTGCATGAACAACTGAGACATATGACAGGAGATGCTCCATAGTTGGGCAACAAGAGCTATGATTGAAGATCAGACGATACACACAACACATGGAACACAAACACCCTAGCACAGCGGTTTGCACAACTGATAAGTTGAAAGCCTGTAGCAACCACTCAGCCACTGCACCTTCATGCCAAAGAAATATACTCCCTCTGTCCCGTTTTTCTTGTTGCGGAGGAAGAACTACGGTAGTACAAATCAGGTATACAAATGGCAATAACAAAAACAGAACAGAGGGAGTACTTATTTTATTAAGATTCATGCACCAACCAGTAGAACCAAAAGTCCAACTAATGGAGAAGGTTGGACAATCTGCATATAATTCAACACTCCATCTCACATGTGGCTAGATAAGGCCTAAACATGGACAAAAAGAGGGCAAGCAATTTCTTTATATTATTTGCGAAAGCCAAGACTTGAACCCAAGACCTCTTGGCTCTGATACATATTTAGTTTCATGCACCAGCAGTAGAACCAAAAGTCTAAACTAATGGAGAAGGTTGAGCAATCCACATATACTTCATCAAGTTCTTGGACACATTTCAACTATGCACTCCCTCCGCCCAGGTGCATAGGGTGCCCTACGAAAATCAAATATTCCAGATATATTAGTCGCCTTTTGTTTGTTAGCACTAATTGCTCACATGCATTCCTCACCACACGAAGCGTTTTCAGTTTCCCTCTCCCCCCTTTCCACGTACAAGACAATCATCTGCCTCTAGCATTTAATTCTTGTTGCATGCATGCATAGAGGATTGGAAGAATAGGGAGAAACGGGTGGTGAGCCAGTACATAGGTGTCCAACCATCACAGCAATTAATATGAGATTAACTATAGGGAGAGAATCGCGTGATGATTGGCTTTCTTCATGGTTTGAGAATTTCACGGCGTCCAATCTACACGCACCTAGATTGCGCTGCCCTTCCTTAGGCGCCCTATGCACCTGGACGGAGTACAAAAAGTTGCTGACTGTAGAACTAGTCAAACACTAAGCAACTAGCTAGGTGTGATGCATTCGAGAGAATGAGCAGGGAGATTGCTATAATACATTCTGACCTTAGACAGACACGGAAGATAATTTTACATTTCATAAACATATTTTTTGCGGGGAGTAAAAACGGTTTTGTTGAAGAGCCAAGTTATCCAATATATATAAGGTGCTAAAATATATGATACGCTCGAGTAACAATACTGTGACACAATAGCTTAAGAAAACATTAGATGTGTAATGTAATGTACGAATGTGCTACAACATTCTACCCAAAAATAATCAAGTTCATAAACAAAAAGGAACAAGAGACATACCTTCAATGTTATGGTGCCAACAAACCCAGCTTTCACTGTTACTGGAAGCTGAAGAGAATTGAGTGCTTCAGCCTTCAGTTTCAAGTCTTTAAGGACGACATCGCCTATTCAAAGAGAAATCCAAGCAGAGTAAATACAGCAATGCATAGAGCAGTAGTGCAACGGCACAGTTATGTGCTGAAATTTCCAACACAAATGATAGCATAATGAACTACAAGATAACTTATATGTCATGTGTCCATAGTAGAAAGCTACAGGAAACTGTGCATTTCTGAAGCAGGATACCATGCACCGTGGATCATGTACACCACAAATATTGTCATTAAATGGTGATTGCACCCCCTACAGATTCTGATGTGCCAAACTGTTGCAGCTTGATCACATTGTGTCAGCATAAACTGCATGCAACACCTCTCAAAGGCCAGCTACACTAGACTGAAAAGCAAAGGGCTCACACGGGTGCTGCTTTGCAACACCTACGAGCTACCAATGGTTGGTCGCAGATGCCAAAAGCAAAGCTTTGGAAGGCATATCTCTACTTCTTAAAAAGAATGTAAGGTTCCCATTTCACCTTTCTTCCCACCACCTCCTCGTCCAACCTTCCCCATATGATAATCAATCACCTTAATTTACTTACCTTCTGAACCAATTCCACTTTAATTTACTTATCAAACTTCTCATCAAAACATAAGGTAAATCACGGACAGGATTTGATAAACATTTATTTACGCAATCACATTAATATAGGCAGGTAATCGCAAGTTAAGGTACTAGAATATGTATATCCCATTGCAACACACGGGCATTGTCCTATTATTTCTCTACTACTTAAAGAGAATGTAAGGTTCCCGTTTCACCTTTATTCCCACCACTTCTTCATCCAACCTTGCCCATATGACAATCAATCACCTTAATGTACTTACCTTCTGAACCAATTCCACTTTAATTTAGTTACCAAACTTCTCACCAGAACATGAGGTAAATCACGGGTAGGATTTGATAAACAGTTATTTACACAATCACATTAATATGGGCAGGTAAATCACAAGCTAACGTACTATAATATTTATATCCCTTTGCAACACATGGGCATTGTTTTATTATTAAATTAAAAAAAGAATAGTGTTCCTTTTCCTGCCAGGCGGGGTGCTTCGTCCAACATTCCATATTTTTTCTGATGATCATTCCTTGAAAACCGCTTTAATTGTCTCATCTTTTATTGACTTACCAAATAAACTATATTTTCTTTGGCAAGTCAATAAGTGATTAAAAAACATGACAGAATTTGATAAATATTGATTTACACAATCATATAATACAGAATTATGGGCTAATGGACTAGAATATTTATTCCCCGTAGCAACGCACTGGCAAATACCTAGTTCACAGAAAGTTGTGTTTGTGGGGTGTTCTTTGAACAGAGTAGGGAAGCATCAGCCTCTTGACTTTATCAACTGTTTTGTTCAATTAGACTTAGGCTGTAATTTTGGCATTGCAATGGCTTCCCAAAAACACTTGCACATGCTATTTTAGTATTTTTCATGCTAAATGATTGTCAGCTTTCCACTTGGGAGATGTAAGAGATATACTTTACAAGAAGTCGGCTTTCTCTATGATTACTGAGCCCTAGCACTGCAATAACAAACTACTCCTTAGGATGATGTGCTAGGATATCACATACAACTGGCATTACAAGAATAGGTGTTATTTTAAGCATTAGCACAACTGCAACGGTTATAAGTACAATGTAAGAATCATAGTTGCAAGATCTGCTGTTCATTCAGTTCGCGATTCACCACTTGTGAATCAAGTTTGATGGGGGGTATACATTTCTGGTTCGTTAATCTGATGACTGATTCAATGAATCTGATTCGCAAACTCCGAGTAGCAATCATTGTTCCCAATGTGTAAATCTATGTTTGTGTATTTAGTTGATTAAATTTTCCATCATTTCTGTTGCTAATTGCCAAAGGGGACCCTTGGAGCAGCGGTCAAGCTGTTGCCTTGTGACCATGAGGTCACGGGTACGAGTCCGGGAAGGCTGCATACAGAAGACCCCAAAGTGGTCGGACCCTTCCTCAGACCCTGGGAAGCGGGAGCTACGTGCACCGGGCTGCCCTTTTTTCTGCTGCTAATTGCCCCAATGCAAAGAAGGTTTACTTTTTATGGACTGGACAGGTAAAATGCAAAGCACATGACCCATCATGTTCTGCAGATTGATTACAGGAACAAATTCCAAAATGATTAGGAAGGAAATAGCCACTGAAACATCACAAATTCCAAACTGATGCTCAAAAGTCCAAATGTGTGCCTCACACATCCACGAAAGCTTAATGCTGCCTCCAAAACCCATTGCTCACAGCTTCCCAGGAGGCCATCTTTTCCATGAGCTGCTCATCTTTCTCTCATATTCCTCAAAGAGCTACTCGTATTGCTCCAACATCTCCCCAGATCCACCATGGCAGAGCTCTCCGAACATGTATCCACTTGTGCACCTGGTGTAGGATAGCCCACGGGCACACAGAGGGGAGGAGACTGTCCTCCAAGCATGCAGCCAGGTCGCACCAGCTGACCCTGTAAGGTTCCCATCGTGACATGGCAGGCGTTGGACGCCAGTGTCAAGCTACTGTTAGCTTTCCCTCACGATAGGCCCTCATCATAGGTACAACCGTAGAACTCTGTTAGACGTCACTTCTCTCCCAATTTGTGTGTAGACTGGCCAGTGGCTGTGCTCTGATCAGGTTTGTTTGAGTTCGTAATTCGGCGAACAAACTGAGCGAATTCAAGCCCCAATCTAGCTCAAACAATCTAGATCTGAATACGAAGCCACTACCAGAGAATTCGGTAAGTAAGGTAAAACTAACATCATACGTAAGATTCTAAGAAATAGTCAAAAGACATCAGAACTGCAGTTCATTCAAGCAAGTGATGATGGTAAAGACAACAAAAAAGATGGTCAGAAAAATATACCTTTCCACACACTTATTCTAAGCGCTTCAACAGAAAGTCCTTCAACATATTCACCCAAATATTTGCGAAGCAAAAACAGCACCTGCAATTAAAAATATATAATTCCTTCATGCCTCAGAATTTTAAGTACTAATATAAGGATGAAACTCAGTGAATAAGAAAATAGTAATGGTTTAGAAATTCAGGATTGATATGGTTGTGCTAATCTGCTACTTTGCATATTTGTCATACGTCAAAAGGGCAGATAAAAACTTGGAATGTTACAAAATTATGCAAGGACTTAATAAGATTGTATTCATCAATATATCTCATTAATTACGACATATGCCAGGTGGGCTTCAAATAGCTGTGGACTATTTCCAGAATCAGCAGGACGTCCTGACACTCATCAATGTGACAGGTTAAAATTGCTGGTATGTTATTTTTCTCTCCCTTATTGAATATTATCCATTGTCTGTAACCATTTAGCCTGGTTCGCAGAACTGATGATCATGACAAGAACTGGTTGTAGCACCGCATAACTTTCTTACTGGCACTGCTAATGTTTATTAGTTTACTACTATATATCATAGTGTTGCAGAAGTCAAGACACTGAGCAACCTTGGAGAATGAATGGTTGCAGACTTAGAATATGATTGCCCAGAACATAGCTTTGACCACAAAAGTACTGGTGCTCAAGTGACACTCGTGACTATACTTATTACAGACAGGCTAAGCATATGTAACACCCTGTTGTACGATCAATCCATAACTATAAACTCTTCATCCATAACTTGAGATACAATGCGCCAGGCAAACTGACAATCCGATCGATTTGTTCAACATAAGTGCAATGCATCTCCACCATGGGAACTTAAGCAGACAAAAACTACGAAATATTTTTTGGAAAAATATGGCCCCCCTGCCCCGTCACCGCAAACTCTGTCCCGATCACCAAGGACACAACGTGCAACCCATCAAGACCAACCCGAAATCCCCATAGTTCCGCACCAACTGCGCAGCGTCCGACTACTCGAAACCTGCAGCGCGATCGCACATGACCACCGCTGCAGTGGGAATCCACACACACACACACACGCACGCACGCACACGCACGCACCCAATTGCCGCTCGATCATGCATGGTGCGTAACCTCGTCCTAATCGAAGACGGAAGAGAAACGAGGGAAGCGGGACAGGGAGAGAGATCGAGATCATACGTGGCCCTCGAACATCGCCGAAGTCGAGGGGCGGCCGACGACCGGGTCCGGGGCGCGAGGTGGGGTGGGGGCACTAAGGCGACAGCACGCGCGCGAACCCGTTGCCTCCGCACGCCCGGCGGGGAAAATCTCATGGACGGGACCGAAGGGGCTAGGGTTCCGGGAAAGCCAGAGGAGGCGCGCCGTGGCGAGGAGGACGACGATGCGAGGAGGTGACGCGGGGCGGAGAAAATGGTGGGAGTGGTGGGGGTGGAAGTGGGGACGAGATGGGGTCAGAACGGGGCGCTGGCCTGTGGGGTCCTTTTGGCTGGGTTCAAAGCCGAAAACGGGTCCGTCCCGAGCTCTGTTTTGTAACCTATAAAAGCATCTCCGCGCCTCCAATATGCCTTCCAGATGTTTGACCTTTTTGTGTATGGTCTCGAGAAATTTCGAGATTTAACTCTTTTACTACCGCTAGAGGACCTGGCGGTAGCGTTCTACATGCTACCATCGCCCTTCCTGGCGGTAGGTTTCTTGACGTCGTTTGCCAGGCAACGGCCGTGGACACGTGATGAAGCGACCGACCGCCAGGCTATTGCAATATACCGTCGGGATGTCTGGCGGTAGGGTCCTGGATAAGGTTGTGAGGACTGGGGTTTTGTTGCTTCCCCACTCACTCATTCACCCATTCCTCTTTCAAGCTCAAGCTCTCTCCCCTCTTCTCCCCCACCCAAGCACCCACTAGATCCCCCTCCATTGCTTGAGATTTGTCCGGTGGATCGCGGGCATTTGCATCACTCAAGGTACCTCTCCCATCCCCCCTTCATTTGGTTGGTTCAAATCATGCATTTTGCTCATTTTATTGGAAACCCTAGTCCATGATTTTGTTGTGGTGAAATCAATGTATATTAGCATTTAGGGTAATGTTTGTGCTTTGGCAATGTATTGTGTCACTAGCATTGTTTGGGTAGTAAGAAATATCATTTAGGGTTTTGTTAGGGTTAGGTTTAATGATATGGTTAGGGTTAAGGTTAGGGTTAGGGTTAAGGTTATGCTTCAGTAAATGGCTATATCACAAACGTTATAGTAGTTACCTCTTGAATTGTAGCTCGATCTAGTCCTAGGTGATAGAGGCTAAGATCCCGATCTTTCAATGAGATGATAACTATCGATTTGGTGGAGACGACTTTGACGATCCGACTACAAACGTGCACGACGTTGCGCCTTAGCAATCGCTAAACCAATCTCCTGAGGTTACTGACGATGCCGGAAGCACGGTCAGCCTGACCACGAAGGTCTATTCCTGCAAGCAATCGAAGAACGAGCAAGAATATGATAAAGCAATCTGAATATTGCAAATATATATGAGGTATTGATACTGGTGGGGATCCGTAAGCGGTCTTGGTCTGGTCGTTGGACACAAACGAAGTACACGAAGTTGCAATTGCTAACTTTTAACTAAACAAATCCCAAGTCTAAGCGAAGCCTTAAGGGCTATATATATAGGGAAAAGAGAGGGGATTTTGTCTACCCTTGGCAAGGTGGGACTAAAACACCTCCTAAGTCCTTTCCCCTATAATATGGACTCTAAAAATAGATTACATGGGCCTGGCCCAAAATAAGGTGGCGCAACACCAATAATAAGCTATGGAGGAAATTTATGAAAGGCCATCTTGTATATTTCGTCCATCTTCTTGTATGTCATCATGGTGGCTTCAAAGTCCGGAAATCTCCACTTGAACCTCCGTTCTTGTTCTCTTTGCATGCACCTTCATCTTCGTGCTTGACCATGCTCCAATGCTCATCCTTCTTGTCCGTGCTAGGCCCTTCAATTGCAAGCAACACAAATGTATCTAAGTTAGGCAGCATCATATTCTCATGAACACTAGAAACATTACCAAGAAATGAAAGTACCTGATAATTTAATTGGCGTATCTGAGCTCTAGCAACTGTTCCAAGAGGTAAAACAAAAGGGGATATGGGTGTAACTATGGTAGCCATGTCCTCATCACTAGGGTTATAGTTTTTGGCAAGAGACGGTTAGGATTTTTGCCTTGGATGACCGTTATAGTAGTCTCTCGACTTGTAGGATGGGATCGGTCATCTTTGTTGAGACTTCTGCGGAGGCGGCGGTGAAGCGTGAACGTGCAATCATTGAGGAAAAGATGGACTTGTGGGTCAAAGTCGTCGATACATTGAATGCGGCTTGTAGAGATTTTTCAAATATTATGTGTCGAAGTGCGACGATGACAAAGTTAAATTATACCAAGCTAAAGAGAAAAATATAAGCAATCTCAAGAAGGAAGAGAAAATTCATAGACGCACTTTTGCAAGGCAAAATGCATTGTGTGGCACAAGGGATGAAGTGAATGAGATGGACTTTAACAACCCTGGCCAAATCATTGACTGGCTAGTTAGGCAACCATCATCAGCGATACCTAGTCGGGCATCTCGTTGGGCTTGGGTCCGTGAAAGAAATGATGTCATTTGTTGCAACCCGAGGCCATACGACAAAGATGTGTTGTTGATGGACTAATAGAGGGGGTTGAAACACATGATGATGTAGTGTCATTTGGACTGTAATGGCATGTACCCTTATCATTTATGTATCCTATGTCATTTGAACCAATGAAAACATTATGTAACCTAGGTCATTATAAATAAGTTATGCTTTGTGTTTGTATTGAGTTCTGGTTTGAGTTGAGTTTTGGTTTGTTCCATTTCATGTAGCATGGAAAACGGGACCCCGAAGATGATGAAGAAAGCATATGAGAAGTGTTGTGACATTGCATCTATGAGTTTGGCGGTACATCATGAGAACATTGTAACGGAGCGACAACTTGGTATCAAGAGGGAGCTTGAAGCATGGTTCAAGAGCAATTGTGAGGCAAATACTGCCATGATGGATTTCAACAAGTATCCTTTCATGGAGGAACCTTCTAATCATAAGGAGAAAAAAGTTTTCCGAAGATTTGTGAAAGAAAAATAGAAGAACTTAATGAGGTGCATGAGATGGAATGTGCTTGCAGACATTTTTTGGCAATGGAGATCTTTTTCTTTATGAGCAAAGAAGAATTCCCGAGCTGAACTTGAGAAGACCCGGACAGGTTATTGGATGGGCAATCACACAAGGCAAGTTAGAAATTCTGGAACGTCGTGGTTGATGGGCATTGGTTCGGCGAAACGAAAGGTGTGTTGGAGAATTAGGCCAGATCGTCGGATTTTCAACTGAAACCAATTCATGATCTGTTGGGGAACTTAATAATTTCAAAAAAAATCCTACGCACACGCAAGATCATGGTGATGCATAGCAACGAGAGGGAAGAGTGAAAGATCGTGGATGTCGCCTAGAGGGGGGTGAATAGGTGATTTAAAATAATTACGATTTAGGCTTGAACAAATGCGGAATAAACCTAGTGGTTAATTTGCCAAGCATAAAACCTAAAACAACTAGGCTCACCTATGTGCACCAACAACTTATGCTAAGCAAGATAAACTACTTAGGTGATAGCAAGATATATGACAAGAAACAATATGGCTATTACAAAGTAAAGTGCATAAGTAAAGGGCTCGGGTAAGAGATAACCGAGGCACGCGGAGACGACGATGTATCCCGAAGTTCACACCCTTGCGGATGCTAATCTTCGTTTGGAGCGGTGTGGAGGCACAATGCTCCCCAAGAAGCCACTAGGGCCACCGTGATCTCCTCACGCCCTCACACAATGCAAGATGCCGTGATTCCACTAAGGGACCCTTGAGGGCGGTCACCGAACCCGTACAAATGGCAACCCTTGGGGGCGGTCACCGAACCCGTACACTTTGGCAACCCTTGGGGGCGGTCACCGGTACCCGTCAAATTGCTCGGGGCGATCTCCACAACCTAATTGGAGACCCCGAAGCTTGCCCGGAGCTTTACACCACAATGATTGAGCTCCGAACACCACCAACCGTCTAGGGCGCCCAAGCACCCAAGAGGAACAAGCTCAAGGATACCAAGCACCCAAGAGCAATAAGCTTCTCAACTTGAAACTTCCACGTATCACCATGGAGAACTCAAACCGATGCACCAAATGCAATGGCAAGGGCACACAGAGTGGCCAAGTCCTTCTCGCTCAAATCCCACGGAAGCAACTAGTGCTAGGGAGGAAAATGAGAGGAAGAACAAGAAGGAGAACACCAAGAACTCCAAGATCTAGATCCAAGGGGTTCCCCTCACAAAGACGAGAAAGTGATTGGTGGAAACGTGGATCTAGATCTCCTCTCTCTTTTCCCTCAAGAATTAGCAAGAAGCATTGGAGGGATTGAGAGTTAGAAAGCTCGAAGAAGGTCAACAATGGGGGAAGAACACGAGCTAAAAGGATAAGGTTCATTGGGGAAGAAGACCCCCTTTTATAGGTGGGAAAAAATCCAACCGTTACCCACCAACTAGCCCGCGGCCAGCGATACTACCGCGCCTGGCCAGCGGTACTACTGCAAGGCCGCGCGGTACTACTGCTTGCATCCAAGCGGTACTACCGCACGGCTGTGCGGTACTACCGTACCGACCCACGGTACTGCCGCAACCCCAGCACAGAACCGATAAACAGACGCACAGGAGCTGGGGGCGGAACTTCCGCACGCGCAGTACTACCGCGTCCCCCATGCGGTACTACCGCGAGGCAAAAGTCCCAGCCAGGGGAAAAGGGAAACTTCCGTGCCTACTTCCGCAAAGAAACAGAAGTAGTAAAAACCCGACACAGTAGTACTGTCGAGGAGCGGTACTACTGCCTGACCGCATAGCGCGGTACTACCGCACGGCGAAAGTAGTACTACCGCGGTAGGTGCGGATGTAGAAAATTACATCCGCTCCTACTACCGCAAAGGGGCGGCACTAGCCTGGTGGGCAGCGGTAGTGCGGCTCCAGGGGAGCGGTACTATCGTGGGCACCTGCGGTACTACCGTACCACTGCACGGTACTACCGCTGATGCCTACGGTACTACCGCTTTCCTGGGAGCAGTACTACCGCAACCAACAACGGCAGCCACACAAGGGAGGCAAGAAAACGGAGGAAGCTCCAAGAAAGAAGGAGGGGAAAAGAAGGAGACGTGTACGTGATGAATCCACCCAAACCTTTCCAACGCGGACCCTGACAAAACCACACTCAAGAGAATAAGAACTGCCATAACTTCTGCATATGAGCTCCGAATTGAGCAAACTCAAGCTTGTTGGAAATAAGACGACGAGTAGCATCAAAACAGCGACTGGTTATAGTAAGAAGAGGCAGGGGAGGTATGCCAACAAATAGAGGAGTGAAACCTCCAACCGAGAAGAACCGGCAAAACCTCCAACAACGAAAACATCATAGAGTATGCAAGCGAACTCCGTTTTCGATGAACTTAAGCTTGTCATCAAGATGACAAAAAGCTCTAAGACTCTCAAAGAGAACCAAACAAGAACCAAGAAAGATGATGCAAGGATGCAATGGTTTGAGCTCTCAGCGAACATACGATCAAGCTACTCATCGAGAGCCCCCCTTGATAGTACGGCAATCGATCCTATAACCCAGTCTCCCAACTACCATCATGAGACCGGTAAAATAGAAAACTTATCAAGGGCAAACCTTTGCCTTGCACATGGTCCACTTGAGCTAGATGAAGACGATCTTGACTCCCTCAAGTTGGACCACCTTTCTTGATTGGGTTGACTTGATGAAGACTAGTTGATTGCTCCCCCATACTCCACTATGGGTGAGCCACTCTTCCGCACATCTTCACAAGTCCATTGTCACCACAAAGTACGGCAAGCTTCAAGCATTTGATCTCTTCGTGATGCTCCACTTGAACTTGCACACCGCAGCCTAACCTCACAAAGAATCCTCATGAAGACCATGGGTTAGTACACGAAGCGTAATTGACAATGCTTACCATACCATGGGATCACTTGATCCCTCTCGGTACATCTTCTACGCTTTGTGGGTTGGTCAACTTGATTCACTCTTTGACTTAGTCTTGATCAACCTCTCACAAGACCAATCTTTAGGTAATTCCTTGAATAGCACCTTGGTCGACACAAACTCTCCTTGTACATGGTCCACTTGAGCTAGATGAAGACGATCTTGACTCCCTCAAGTTGGACCACCTTTCTTGATTGGGTTGACTTGATGAAGACTAGTTGATTGCTCCCCCATACTCCACTATGGGTGAGCCACTCTTCCGCACATCTTCACAAGTCCATTGTCACCACAAAGTACGGCAAGCTTCAAGCATTTGATCTCTTCGTGATGCTCCACTTGAACTTGCACACCGCAACCTAACCTCACAAAGAATCCTCATGAAGACCATGGGTTAGTACACGAAGCGTAATTGACAATGCTTACCATACCATGGGATCACTTGATCCCTCTCGGTACATCTTCTACGCTTTGTGGGTTGGTCAACTTGATTCACTCTTTGACTTAGTCTTGATCAACCTCTCACAAGACCAATCTTTAGGTAATTCCTTGAATAGCACCTTGGTCGACACAAACTCTCCTTGAAACCAACACATGTACTCCAAGAAAAGCCTATGGACAAAAACCTTCAAATATAACTCAAGGCAACCATTAGTCCATAGAGATTGTCATCAATTACCAAAACCAAACATGGGGGCAACGCATGTTCTTTCAATCTCCCCCATTTTGGTAATTGATGACAATCATTTTCAAGAGAGTTTAATACAAGGAATTATGCATCACCATGCAATGCAACAACCAATAAAGCATGCGTATGAGATGCAAATGCTTAGGAACAAAACCAAAGCAAGGAGAAAACTCTAAAGACTTCTCCACAAAACTCTCTGAAACGTCCACAAAACTCTCTGAAACTTCTCCCCCATTGGCATCGATTGCCAAAATGGGTGAAAAGATAAGAAGACCAATATAAAAGGTGTTCCTCCAAAAGTTGTGTATTTCTCAACAAGAGAGTGGAATGTCATACACATATCCAAAGGTAATACTTGGAGGGAGACCAACTATATTGAGGCACCAAGATTGCTAAAGGAATGATATGCCACAAGGACATAACAAAGAGAGACACAAGCAATCAAGCAATCAAAAGGTACCAATTGAAGCAAGCAATCAACGGATATCAATTGAACCTACTAGACCAAAGATCCTACGAGCCACATGAATAAAGGATATTATGAAATGAGCAAAGGAGTGTTCTAAAGAAACTAGAGAAGCTACCCATGATTTGTGCACACATAAGAATATTTGTATTTGGATACAAAGTGCACAAAATAGGATCATAGCTCCCCCAAAATCAATAGAAACTTACAACAAGTGCGAGTGAGCATATAGGAAACAAAGCCTAGTACTTGCAACACACACATGGTTGAGCAACAAGTAATAAAAGAGGCAACTAAAGAATGAGCTCAACCAAAATAATGTGTGTGAGTCAAGGCAATGCACTTGAGAAGACTAATATACGGATGAGCATTAGGCATCAATAAAGTCTTGAAAGAACAAGGCACACGGTGCAAGGCCTATCATTCCCACACACAACTAGCAAATGGGTTCACAAGCTTACTAATAAGCATATTAAGAACCTATGCTTGTGACAACCCATGGTGAAGATAGAAGATGAAAGCCTCATCAAGACGAGGGATACCAATTAAGATGGCAAAAGCCTCGTGAAGATAAGCATGAGGAAAATAATCTTCACCACACACAAGAGTGCATCAATATGCAACGAGATAAGACACGCACTCAAGTCAAAAGCTTTCACGGAGCCACCAAATAAATAACATAAGAAAGACAAGGTGGACGTGAAAGAAAGGATATCAACTAGATATGCAACTTTTCTCAAGTGTATAAGATTCTAGGTAGACGAAATCATGAAGATATATATCTACAAAGAAGGATGTACACCCAAAATAGTTGCAACACGAGGAACAAGATATCCACAAGGAAATCATAAATATACCAATAAGATATTTGCTTGAAAGCATAGCACATGGCTAGATACAATCTTATTGTATACAAATGAATTCCTACTACACAACTATCAAAGACATCACAACTAGCAACATGCGATCATCGTTGAGATGCTTTGAGAAAGGAAACAAGTATCACAAGATGGAATGGATAACATGCCATGATACAACCTACGAAAGGTTGATGCAAGAAATGTGTGCATGAAGTAGATGATGATACTTGTTACCGAGATACCATTGGATGGATGTAGTAGATGCCAATTAAAGGTAGGTAGTAGTTCATTAATCATCCTAGCTTGACTCCAATAAGCACATGGTGACACCACCTTCCTTGTGAGTGAGCCAAGCATCCAATGCATCTCCACTTGTTCCTAGAACAACAACACAAACAAAATGGTATCCAAACTCATTGGGACCAAAGAGTTTGTAACACCCCGGATGTAACTTTCCCAATTTGTACTCCAACTCTTGTCGTTTCCGGCGTTAAGTTAATTTATTTCCTCGGGTTCGGGTCTTTGTCTCCGTGTGTTGTTGTCGTTGTTATGCATCTCATATCATGTCATCATGTGCATTGCATTTGCATACGTGTTCGTCTCATGCATTCGAGCTTTTTCCCCGTTGTCCGTTTTGCATTCCGGCGCTTCATTCTCCTCCGGTGGTCATTTCTACCTTTCTTTCGTGTGTGGGGATTAAATATTTCCGGATTGGACCGAGACTTGCCAAGCGGCCTTGGTTTACTACCGTTAGACCGCCTGTCAAGTTTCGTATCATTTGGACTTCGTTTGATACTCCAACGGTTAACCGAGGGACCGAAAAGGCCTCGTGTGTGTTGCAGCCCAACACCCCTCCAATTTGGCCCAAAACCCACCTAAACCTGCTCCATCATCTAGATCGTTCGATCACGATCGCGTGGCTGAAAACCGCACCCCATTTGGACTCTCCTAGCTCCCCCTATGCCTATTTATACCTCCCCCATTCCAAATCCGGACGAAACCCTAGCCTTCGCCGCCTCGCCGGCCCGCAGGCCCGCGCGGGGCCCTTCCCAGCCCGCGCGCCGCCGCCGCCGCCCTTCTCCATCCTCCCGGCCACCGCAACCGCTCGCCCCGCCGCCCGGCGCTTGCCGCCCGCCGACGTCGGCCGCCGCCTCCTCCGCCTCGCCCGCCGATGCCGGCCGCCGCCTCTCCGGGCCCGCGCCTCGTCGCCGGCGCCCCTCCCCAGCTCCGGCTTCTCCATCGCCGGCCGGTGACCGCCGGTTAACAGTGCCCTGACCCCGCCTCGATTTCCGCGCCGGGTCAAACCCTAGATCTCGGGGTGATTTTTTCGTCTAAGTCCCGAAATCACAGATCCATATGCTCCTGTTCTCGGCCCCGTAACTTTGCATCTGTAGCTCCGATTCATGCATATAGCATATCAAAATGTTTATCTCAGAGAGTACATCATTTCATTCCATTGCATCATTTTGATTTGAGTTCATCTTGATGCCCGAAATGCTGTTAGAAGAGGGCTACTTGAGATAATTGTCAGATCTGCTACTCCATTTAGCTTTTTGTCATTTTTGCCATGATTATTGTGTGCATGATATGCCCTGATGTTCTACATATGTTTTGTTAAGGGTTTTGCCATCTTTCCAGAGGTGCAATCCATGTATTTTTGTGATGTGTGTGGTGACTAGCACAATCTTGCAAAGTGGTGCACTTGTTAATTCTGTTTTCAGGGGCTTAGCAATTCCACTAAGTCCTTGAGCTGTTTATCTCATGATGCCATATGTTCATGTTGTTTCCTAGTGATCTGTGCCTCTTTTGAGGATGATCAGTAAGGATGTTTTGTTAATATCGTAGCGCTCTATCCGTCCATGTCTTTGTTTGCATTTATGGAGCACCCTAGCTTGAGTCAATCGAGCTCTAATTTTGCTACTTTGTGAATTTGGGCAGATTGTCAACTTGTTTGCAACTTTGCCGATGATGTTGTAGTTGATCCGTGCATGCAATGCTATTGTTCTTGCCATGTCTAGCTTGCATTTTGTGCCTTCTTGATGGGTGTATGCTTAGTTTGCCATGACTTGCACCGTAGTGAGTGCATCAAGCTCGTAAACATGCCTACTTGAGTTATGTTTCAGCATGTGTTAGTTTTCACTAAGTCTGAAAACTGATTATGTTTTTGCTATGTTCACATGCTTGCAATTGTATTTTCTAATCCCTTTTGGCTCAAGGTCACTAAGGGACTTTTGTTAAGCTATTTGAGTAGCTCCATGCAATGCTTTACTTTGCCATGTTCAGGTCCTATAGAATGTAGTTTTGTTGCGCCGAAGAGCGCAACCTGATCTGAAATTCCAGACAAGTGTTAATTTCACTAAGTCTGAGATCTGTTTGCCATATGCATTTTTGCCATGCTTGTTTGAACCTGTTAATGGATGAATTGGCCGTAGCTCTAGACTTTTGTTAAGCATCTTGCATGCATCCCTGCCCTGTATTTTTTTGTCATGTTTGGGTGCTGTAGCATGTTCATCTCATTGCATTTAGATGGCTACTTGCTGTAAATCGCAGACCGGTGTCTTTTTTGAATCGCTTGCCATTTCCAAACCGTAACTCCAATTCCGGCGTTCTTTATATCATTTTCAAGCGATTTCATCTCATCTTTCTAGTGGCACACTTGGATTCCCAAGTTGAGGCCAGGTTCATGCATTTCCTATCATATCTTGCATTTTGCATCCTGCATTGCATCCCGCATAGCATATCATCTTTGCATCATTTTGTTTGTTCCTTGCACGTGGTTGATTGTGTCCTTGTTGCTTGTTTGTCTTGTTTGGGTAGAGCCGGGAGACAAGTTCGCTAACGAGGAGCCCGTTGAGCTTGCTTTCGAGGATCCAGTCAACTCTGACAACTGTGCAGGTAAGATGATCATACCCTCGAAATCACTACTATCTTTGCTATGCTAGTTTGCTCGCTCTTTTGCTATGCCAATGCTACGATGCCTACCACTTGCTTTCAAGCCTCCCAAATTGCCATGTCAAACCTCTAACCCACCATGTCCTAGCAAACCGTTGATTGGCTATGTTACCGCTTCGCTCAGCCCCTCTTATAGCGTTGCTAGTTGCAGGTGAAGATTGAAGGTCGTTCCTTGTTGGAACATTTATTTACTTGTTGGGATATCATTACATGATCTTGTTATCTTAATACATCTATATACTTGGTAAAGGGTGGAAGGCTCGGCCTCTCGCCTAGTGTTTTGTTCCACTCTTGCCGCCCTAGTTTCCGTTATATCGGTGTTATGTTCCCGGATTTTGCGTTCCTTACGAGGTTGGGTTATAATGGGAACCCCTTGATAGTTCGCCTTGATTAAAGCTTTTCCAGCAATGCCCAACCTTGGTTTTACCATTTGCCACCTAGCCTTTTCTTTCCCTTGGGTTCTGCAGACTCAAGGGTCATTATTATTTTAACCCCCCCGGGCCAGTGCTCCTCTGAGTGTTGGTTCAAACCGTCAGCCGCCGGTGGCTACTAGGGGCAACTCTGGGCTGGCCTACCAGAAGTTTGGACAATCTGAGTGTGCCCTGAGAAAGAGATATGTGCAGCTCCTATCGGGATTTGTTGGCACATTCGGGCGGTGTTGCTGGTCTTGTTTTAACCTGTCGAAGTGTCTTGAAGAACCGAGATACCGAGTCTGATCAGAACGTCTTGGGGTCTATTCCTTCGTTGACCGTGAGAGCTTGTCATGGGATAAGTTGGGACTCCCCTGCAGGGATTTGAACTTTCGAAAGCCGTGCCCGCGGTTATGGGCAGATGGGAATTTGTTAATGTCCGGTTGTAGATAACTTAAACCTTAAATTAATTAAAATGAATCAACTGAGTGTGTTACCGTGATGGCCTCTTCTCGGCGGAGTCCGGGAAGTGGACATGGTGTTGGAATAATGTTTGCGCGGGTTGTTCTCTAGTTTCTCGCTCGCGCTTTGCCTCCTCTTCTCGCTCTCTTTTGCGAATAAGTTAGCCACCATACTTGCTAGTCGCTTGCTGCAGCTCCACATATTAACCTTGCCATACCTATAAGCTTAAATAGTCTTGATCGCGAGGGTGCGAGATTGCTGAGTCCCTGTGGCTCACAGATTACTATTACACCAGATGCAGGGCCTGATGATTCCGCTCCAGGAGACGCGCTTGAGCTCAAGTGGGAGTTCGACGAAGACTCTCAACGTTACTATGTTTCCTTTCCTGATGATCAGTAGTGGAGCCTAGTTGGGGGTGATCGGGACCGTGTCGCATGTTGGGTTATCTTTTATTTTGGCGCCGTAGTCGGGCCATGAGTGTTTGGTTGATGTAATGTTATTTATGTACTTGATTGACGTGGCGAGTGTAAGCCAACTATGTTATCTCCCCTTTATTATTTATATTACATGGGATGTTGTGAAGATTGCCCTAACTTGCGACATATGCCTTCAATGTGATTATGCCTCTAAGTCGTGCCTCGACACATGGGAGATATAGTCGCATCGAGGGTGTTACAGAGTTAGAGAACCAACAACACATAGGACAAACTCCACATAAATATGTGCATATAGATATGAAAATGAATTTCATGCACATCTCATCCAATTTGAGACTTGGTGGAGTTCCCCCCTATATATTGGATCAAAGAAAGAAAACATGCCAAAGAAACTACAAGAAGTAAATATGCATGCTCAAGACTTTCAAGAACCGAGACCAAAAGACAAAGAAATACCAAGCGAAGAAAAGATACCAAATGAATAAATCATCACTTGGAGGATATCCATAAAAGATACATCAAGGAATGAGATATCCATTGATACACTCAAAAAGAAAGATGTCAAACTCCCAAAAGAGAGAATGGTTTCAAACAAACCAAGCCCTCTACAGAGTTTCAGGATGGCACAAAGCACCAAAAAGAAACTGCTTGCCTTCCACAAACACACACTTGATAAGGATCACATGATGAGTGTTTTATAGAGAATAGGATGGCTCCCTCAAGACTAGTGCATTATAGAGAATTTGCATTTGAATACAAAATGCACGGGGTGGGATCACCACTTTCACTATATCTAGAAAACACTAGACAAGTTCAAGAAATCAACAAGATCCACAAGTGGTATGGAATACAATGGGAGTTGACACAATCCTAGGCAAGAGAAAAAACAAAGGCCAATGTAAAGATGATCAATAATTTCTACCACGCATAAGTGAGTACCAATTGTCAAAAGAAGAAGTATTTGGAAATAATTCCCGGTGGTAGATAAAAAGGATATCCGACATCATCTTCACACCAAACAAAAAGCAAATTGCAACTTGTAGAGCTAACATGCCACCTAGGAACAAGATAATTTACAATATCAATTCTAGGTGACAATATCTCAAATGTACACATTTTCTAGGCTAGTAATATACACATAGCATATTACTCCCCCATAATGTGATACCAATTAAAGATAAACAAGAGGCAAAATAACGATCCAACACGAGATAATTAATGGACAATATAGAATTTGAATTTCTCATGAGAAGACATACCACATAGCGACTAGATAATCTTGAAATATCAATACTAGATGGTATTACTCATGTACACACATATATAGGATTGTGAGGTGCACAAAGCACATCACTCCCCCATAATGGGATATTCCATTAATCTCTCACAAGAGCCAACTAAGAAAAGAACAAGATGCAAAAGGCTCAATGCATGAGACACACGTACATGATGTGCAAACCAACACACACATACTTGATTGCACAAGATAATCAAGTTGGAAGCACAACATATACAAACTCAAGGCAACCATTAGTCCATAGAGATTGTCATCAATTACCAAAACCAAACATGGGGGCACCGCATGTTCTTTCAAAGAGTATCGTCCACGTACCCTCGTAGACCATAAGCGGAAGCGTTATGAGAACACGGTTGATGTAGTCGAACGTCTTCACGATCCGACTGACCCAAGTACCGCACGCACGACACCTCCGAGTTCAGCACACGTTCAGCTCGATGATGTCCCACGAACTCCGATCCAGCAGGGCTTCACGGAAGAGTTCCGTCAGCATGACGGCGTGTTGAACGGTGATGATGTTGCTATCGACGCAGGGCTTCGCCTAAGCACCGCTATGATATGATCGAGGTGGATTATGGTAGAGGGGGGCACCGCACACGGCTAAGGGATCAATGATCAACTTGTGTGTTTAGAGGTGCCCCCTGCCCTTGTATATAAAGAAGCAAGGGGGGAGGCCGGTCGGCCCTCTATGGTGCGCCAGGAGTCCTCCTCCTAGTAGGAGTAGGACTCCCCTCTTTCCTACTCCTACTAGGAGGGGGGAAGGAAGGGGAGAGGGAGAAGGAAAGGGGACGCCGCCCCCCCTCTCCTAGTCCAATTCGGACCAGAGGGGGAGGGCGCGCGGCCTCCCTAGGCCAGCCCCCTCTCTCTCTCCACTAAGGCCCATAAGGCCCATTATTTCTCCTCAGGGGTTCTGGTAACCCTCCGGCACTCCGGTTTTCTCCGAAATCACCCGGAACACTTCCGGTGTCCGAATATAGTCGTCCAATATATCGATCTTTACATCTCGACCATTTCGAGACTCCTCGTCATGTCCGTGATCATATCCAGGACTCTGAACTACATTCAGTACATCAAAACACAAAAACTCATAATACCGATCGTCACCGAACTTTAAGCGTGCGGACCCTACGGGTTCGAGAACTATGTAGACATGACCGAGACACGTCTCCGGTCAATAACCAATAGCGGAACCTGGATGCTCATATTGGCTCCTACATATTCTACGAAGATCTTTTATCGGTCAGACCGCATAACAACATACGTTGTTCCCTTTGTCATCGGTGTGTTACTTGCCCGAGATTCGATCGTCGGTATCCAATACCTAGTTCAATCTCGTTACCGGCAAGTCTCTTTATTCATTCCATAATCCATCATCCCGCAACTAACTCATTGGCTCCCACATATTCTACGAAGATCTTTATCGGTCAAATTGCATAACAACATACGTTGTTCCCTTTGTCATCGGTCTGTTACTTGCCCGAGACTCGATCGTCGGTATCTCAATACCTAGTTTAATTCGTTACCGGCAAGTCTCTTTACTCGTTCTGTAATGCATCATCCCGCAACTAACTTATTAGTTACAATGCTTGCAAGGCTTTATAGTGATGTGCATTACCGAGTGGGCCCAGAGATACCTCTCAGATAATCGGAGTGACAAATCCTAATCTTGATCTATGTCAACTCAACAAGTACCATCGGAGACACTTGTAGAGCACCTTTATAATCACCCAGTTACGTTGTGACGTTTGGTAGCACACAAAGTGTTCCTCCGGTAATCAGGAGTTACATAATCTCATAGTCATAGGAACATGTATAAGTCATGAAGAAAGCAATAGCAGTAAACTAAAATGATCAAGTGCTAAGCTGACGAAATGGGTCAAGTCAATCACATCATTCTCCTAATGATGTGATCCCATTTATCAAATGACAACTCCTGTATATGGTTAGGAAACATAACCATCTTTAATCAAAGAGCTAGTCAAGTAGAGGCATACTAGTGACAATCTATTTATCCATGTATTCACACATGTATCATGTTTCCGGTTAATACAATTCTAGCATGAATAATAAACATTTATCATGATATAAGGAAATAGATAATAACTTTATTATTGCCTCTAGGGCATATTTCCTTCAGTCTCCCACTTGCACTAGAGTCAATAATCTAGATTACATAGTAATGATTCTAACACCCATGGAGTCTTGGTGCTGATCACGTTTTGCTCATGAGCGAGGCTTAGTCAACGGGTATGCAACATTCAGATCCGTATGTATCTTGCAAATTTCTATGTCTCCCACCTGGACTTGATCGCGGATGGAATTGAAGCATCTCTTGATGTGCTTGGTTCTCTTGTGAAATCTGGATTCCTTTGCCAAGGCAATTGCACCAGTATTGTCAAAAGATTTTCATTGGACCCGATGCACTAGGTATGACACCTAGATCGGATATGAACTCCTTCGTCCAGACTCCTTCATTTGTTGCTTCCGAACATTTGGTACCTCCCTGCTAAACTAATAGCAAGGCACACATTAGGTCTGGTACACAACATTGCATACATGATAGAGCCTATGGCTGAAGCATAGGGAACATCTTTCATTTTCTCTCTATCCTCTGCAGTGGTCGGGCATTGAGTCTTACTCAACTTCACACCTTGTAACACAGGCAAGAATCCTTTCTTTGCCTGATCCATTTTGAACTTCTTCAAAACTTTGTCAAGGTATGTGCTTTGTGAAAGTCCAATTAAGTGTCTTGATCTATCTCTATAGATTTTGATGCCCAATATGTAAGCAGCTTCACCGAGGTCTTTCATCGAAAAACTTTGATTCAAGTATCCTTTTATGCTATCCAGAAATTCTATATCATTTCCAATTAACAATATGTCATCCACATATAATATTAGAAATGCTACAGAGCTCCCACTCACTTTCTTGTAAATACAGGCTTCTCCAAAAGTCTGTATAAAACCATATGCTTTGATCACACTATCAAAACGTTTATTCCAACTCCGAGAGGCTTGCACTAGTCCATAAATGGATCGCTGGAGCTTGCACACTTTGTTAGCACCCTTTGGATCGATAAAACCTTCAGGTTGCATCATATACAACTCTTCTTCCAGAAATCCATTCAGGAATGCGGTCTTTACATCCATTTGCCAAATTTCATAATCATAAAATGCGGCAATAGCTAACATGATTTGGACGGACTTAAGCATCACTACGGGTGAGAAGGTCTCATAGTAGTCAACTCCTTGAACTTGTCGAAAACCTTTCACAACAAGTCGAGCTTTGTAGATAGTAACATTACCATCAGCGTCTGTCTTCTTCTTGAAGATCCATTTATTCTCGATGGCTTGCCGATCATCGGGTAAGTCACCCAAAGTCCACACTTTGTTCTCATACATGGATCCCATCTCAGATTTCATGGCCTCAAGCCATTTTGCAAAATCTGGGCTCATCATCGTTTCCTCGTAGTTCGTAGGTTCGTCCTTGTCTAGTAACATGACTTCCAGAACAGGAGATCCGTACCACTCTGGTGTGGATCTTACTCTGGTTGACCTACGAGGTTCGGTAGTAACTTGATCTAAAGTTTCATGATCATCATCATTAGCTTCCTCACTAATTGGTGTAGGTGTCACAGAAACCGGTTTCTGTGATGAGCTACTTTCCAATAAGGGAGCAGCTACAATTACATCATCAAGTTCTACTTTCCTCCCACTCACTTCTTTCGAGAGAAACTCCTTCTCTAGAAATGATCCATTCTTAGCAACAAAAGTCTTGCCTTCGGATCTGTGATAGAAGGTGTACCCAACTGTCTCTTTTGGGTATCCTATGAAGACACATTTCTCCGATTTGGGTTCGAGCTTATCAGGTTGAAGCTTTTTCACATAAGCATCGCAACCCCAAACTTTAAGAAACGACAACTTTGGTTTCTTGCCAAACCACAGTTCGTAAGGAGTCGTCTCAACGGATTTAGATGGTGCCCTATTTAACGTGAATGCAGCCGTCTCTAAAGCATAACCCCAAAATGATAGCGGTAAATCAGTAAGAGACATCATAGATCGCACCATATCTAGTAAAGTACGATTACGACGTTCGGACACACCATTACGCTGTGGTGTTCCGGGTGGCGTGAGTTGCGAAACTATTCTGCATTGTTTCAAATAAAGACCAAACTCGTAACTCAAATATTCTCCTCCATGATCAGATCGTAGAAACTTTATTTTCTTGTTACGATGATTTTCCACTTCACTCTGAAATTCTTTGAACTTTTCAAATGTTTCAGACTTATGTTTCATCAAGTCGATATACCCATATCTGCTCAAATCATCTGTGAAGGTGAGAAAATAATGATACCCGCCGTGAGCTTCGATATTCATCGGACCACATACATCAGTATGTATGATTTCCAACAAATCTGTTGCTCGCTCCATAGTTCCGGAGAACGGCGTTTTAGTCATCTTGCCCATGAGGCAAGGTTCACAAGTACCAAGTGATTCATAACCAATTGATTCCAAAAGTCCATCAGAATGGAGTTTCTTCATGCATTTTATACCAATATGACCTAAATGGCAGTGCCACAAATAAGTTGCACTATCATTATCAAATCTGCATCTTTTAGCTTCAATACTATGAATATGTGTATCTCCACTATCGAGATTCAATAAGAATAGACCACTCTTTAAGGGTGCATGACCATAAAAGATATTACTCATATAAATAGAACAATGATTATTCTTAGATTTAAATAAATAACCGGCTCACATCAAATAAGATCCAGATATAATGTTCATGCTTAACATTGGCACCAAATAACAATTATTCAGGTCTAATACTAATCCCGAAGGTAGATGTAGAGGTAGCGTGCCGACTGCGATCACATCGACTTTGGGACCATTTCCTACGCGCATCGTCACCTCGTCCTTTGCCAATCTTCGCTTAATCCGTAGTCCCTGTTTCGAGTTGCAAATATTAGCAACAGAACCAGTATCAAATACCCAGGCACTACTGCGAGAATTAGTAAGGTACACATCAATAACATGTATATCACATATACTTTTGTTCACCTTGCCCTCCTTCTTATCCGCCAAATACTTGGGGCAGTTCCGCTTCCAGTGACCAGTCTGTTTGCAGTAGAAGCACTCAGTCTTAGGATTAGGTCCAGACTTGGGTTTCTTCTCTTGAGCAGCAACTTGTTTGTTGTTCTTCTTGGAGTTCCCTTTCTTCTTCCCTTTACCCTTTTTCTTGAAACTGGTGGTCTTGTTAACCATCAACACTTGATGCTCCTTCTTGATTTCTACCTCCGCAACCTTTAGCATCACGAAGAGCTCGGGAATTGTTTTATTCATCCCTTGCATGTTATAGTTCATCACGAAGCTCTTGTAGCTTGGTGGCAGTGATTGAAGAACTCTGTCAATGACACTATCAACAGGAAGATTAACTCCCAGTTGAGTCAAGTGGTTATGGTACCCAGACATTCTGAGTATATGTTCACTGACAGAACTATTCTCCTCCATCTTGCAGCTGTAGAACTTATTGGAGACTTCATATCTCTCAATCCGGGCATTTTCTTGAAATATTAACTTCAACTACTGGAACATCTCATATGCTCCATGACGTTCAAAACGTCGTTGAATCCCGGTTCTAAGCCGTAAAGCATGGCACACTGAACTATCGAGTAGTCATCAGCTTTGCTTTGCCAGACGTTCATAACATCTGGTGTTGCTCCTGCAGCAGGTTTGGCACTTAGCGGTGCTTCCAGGACATAATTCTTCTACGCAGCAATGAGGATAATCCTCAAGTTACGGACCCAGTCCGTGTAATTGCTACCATCATCTTTCAACTTTGCTTTCTCAAGGAACGCATTAAAATTCAACGGAACAACAACACGGGCCATCTATCTACAACAACATAGACATGCAAAATACTATCAGGTACTAAGTTCATGATAAATTAAGGTTCAGTTAATCAAATTATTAAAGAACTCCCACTTAGATAGACATCCCTCTAATCATCTAAGTGATCACGTGATCCATATCAACTAAACCATGTCCGATCATCACGTGAGATAGAGTAGTTTTCAATGGTGAACATCAATATGTTGATCATATCTTCTATATGATTCACGCTCGACCTTTCAGTCTCTAGTGTTCCGAGGCCATATCTGCATATGCTAGGCTCGTCAAGTTAACCCGAGTTTTTTGCATGTGCAAAATTGGCTTGCACCCGTTGTATGTGAACGTAGAGCTTATCACACCCGATCATCACGTGGTTGAAGGAAATATGCCCTAGAGGCAATAATAAAGTTATTATTTATTTCCTTATATCATGATAAATGTTTATTATTCATGCTAGAATTGTATTAACCGGAAACATAATACATGTGTGAATACATAGACAAACAGAGTGTCACTAGTATGCCTCTACTAGACTAGCTCGTTAATCAAAGATGGTTATGTTTCCTAACCATGGACAAAGAGTTGCTATTTGATTAACGGGATCACATCATTAGGTGAATGATCTGATTGACATGACCCATTCCATTAGCTTAGCACCCGATCGTTTAGTATGTTGCTATTGCTTTCTTCATGACTTATACATGTTCCTATGACTATGAGATTATGCAACTCCCATTTACCGAAGGAACACTTTGTGTGCAACCAAACGTCACAACGTAACTAGGTGATTATAAAGGTGCTCTACAGGTGTCTCCAAAGGTACATGTTGGGTTGGCGTATTTCGAGATTAGGATTTGTCACTCCGATTGTCGGAGAGGTATCTCTGGGCCCTCTCGGTAATGCACATCACATAAAGCCTTGCAAGCATTGCGACTAATGAGTTAGTTGCGGGATGATGGATTATGGAATGAGTAAAGAGACTTGCCGGTAACGAGATTGAACTAGGTATTGGATACCGACGATCGAATCTCGGGCAAGTAACACACCGATGACAAAGGGAACAACGTATGTTGTTATGCGGTCTGACCGATAAAAGATCGTCGTAGAATATGTAGGAGCCAATATGAGCATCCAGGTTCCGCTATTGGTTATTGACCAGAGACGTGTCTCGGTCATGTCTACATTGTTCTCGAACCCGTAGGGTCCGCACGCTTATGGTTTCGATGATAGTTATATTATGAGTTTATGCATTTTGATGTACTGAAGTTTGTTCGGAGTCTCGGATATGATCACGGACATGACGAGGAGTCTCGAAATGGTTGAGACATAAATATTGATATATTGGAAACCTATATTTGGATATCGGAAGTGTTCCGGGTGAAATCGGGATTTTACCAGATTACCGGGAGGTTACCGGAACCCCCCGGGAGGTATATGGGCCTTAATGGGCCTTAGTGGAAGAGAGGAGAGGTGGCCAGGGCTGGGCCGCGCGCCCCTCCCCCCTAGTCCGAGCAGGACAAGGAGAGAGGGGGCCGGCGCCCCCCTTCCTTCTCTCTCTCCTCTTTCCCACTTAACGAATCCTATTCCAACTAGGAAAGGGGGGGAATCCTACTCCCGGAGGGAGTAGGACTCCTCCTGGCGCGCCCTATGATGGCCGGCCGCCCCCCCCCTTTTGATCCTTTATATACGGAGGCAGAGGGCACCCCTTGAGACACAAGTTGATCCACGTGATCATATTCTTAGCCGTGTGCGGTGCCCCCTTCCACCATAGTCCTCGATAATATTATAGCGGTGCTTAGGCGAAGCCCTGCGATGGTAGTACATCAAGATCGTCACCACGCCGTCGTGCTAACGGAACTCTTCCCCGACACTTTGCTGGATCGGAGTCCGGGGATCGTCATCGAGCTAAACGTGTGCTAGAACTCGGAGGTGCCGTAGTTTCGGTGCTTGACCGGTCGGGCCGTGGAGACGTACGACTACATCAACCTAACGCTTCCGTTGTCGATCTACAAGGGTACGTAGATCACACTCTCCCCTCTCGTTGCTATGCATCACCATGATCTTGCGTGTGTGTAGGATTTTTTTTGAAATTACTACGAAACCCAACAGTGGCATCCGAGCCTAGGTTTTATATGTTGATGTTATATGCACGAGTAGAACACAAGTGAGTTGTGGGCGATATAAGTCATACTGCTTACCAGCATGTCATACTTAGGTTCGGCGGTATTGTTGGATGAAGCGGCCCGGACTGACATTACGCGTACGCTTACGCGAGACCGGTTCTCCCGACGTGCTTTGCACATAGGTGGCTTGCGGGTGACAGTTTCTCCAACTTTAGTTGAACCGAGTGTGGCTACGCCCGGTCCTTGCGAAGGTTAAAATAGCACCAACTTGACAAACTATCGTTGTGGTTTTGATACGTAGGTAAGATTGGTTCTTGCTTAAGCCCGTAGCAGCCACGTAAAACTTGCAACAACAAAGTAGAGGACGTCTAACTTGTTTTTGCAGGGCATGTTGTGATGTGATATGGTCAGGACATGATGCTAAATTTTATTGTATGAGATGGTCATGTTTTGTAACCGAGTTATCGGCAACTGGCAGGAGCCATATGGTTGTCGCTTTATTGTATGCAATGCAATCGCGCTGTAATGCTTTACTTTATCACTAAGCGGTAGCGATAGTCGTGGAAGCATAAGATTGGCGAGACGACAACGATGCTACGATGGAGATCAAGGTGTCGCGCCGGTGACGATGGTGATCATGACGGTGCTTCAGAGATGGAGATCACAAGCACAAGATGATGATGGCCATATCATATCACTTATATTGATTGCATGTGATGTTTATCTTTTATGCATCTTATCTTGCTTTGATTAACGGTAGCATTATAAGATGATCTCTCACTAATTATCAAGAAGTGTTCTCCCTGAGTATGCACCATTGCGAAAGTTCTTCGTGCTGAGACACCACGTGATGATCGGGTGTGATAGGCTCTACGTTCAAATACAACGGGTGCAAAACAGTTGCACACGCGGAATACTCAGGTTATACTTGACGAGCCAAGCATATACAGATATGGCCTCGGAACACGGAGACCGAAAGGTCGAGCGTGAATCATATAGTAGATATGATCAACATAGTGATGTTCACCAATGAAACTACTCCATCTCACGTGATGATCGGACATGGTTTAGTTGATTTGGATCATGTAATCACTTAGAGGATTAGAGGGATGTCTATCTAAGTGGGAGTTCTTTAAGTAATTTGATTAATTGAACCTAAATTTATCATGAACTTAGTACTTGATAGTATCTTGCTTGTTTATGTATGATTGTAGATAAATGGCCCGTGTTGTTGTTCCGTTGAATTTTAATGCGTTCCTTGAGAAAGCAAAGTTGAAAGATGATGGTAGAAATTACACGGACTGGGTCCGTAACTTGAGGATTATCCTCATTGCTGCACAGAAGAATTACGTCCTGGAAGCACCGCTGGGTGCCAGGCCTGCTGCTGGAGCAACACCAGATGTTATGAACGTTTGGCAGAGCAAAGCTGATAACTACTCGATAGTTCAATGTGCCATGCTTTACGGCTTAGAACCGGGACTTCAACGACGTTTTGAATGTCATGGGGCATATGAGATGTTCTAGGAGTTGAAGTTAATATTTCAAGCAAATGCCCGGATTGAGAGATATGAAGTCTCCAATAAGTTCTATAGCTGCAAGATGGAGGAGAATAGTTCTGTCAGTGAGCATATACTCAAGATTTTTGGGTATTGTAATCACTTGATTCAACTGGGAGTTAATATTCCGGATGATAGCGTCATTAACAGAATTCTCCAATCACTTCCACCAAGCTACAAGAGCTTCATGATGAACTATAATATGCAAGGGATGGATAAGACAATTCCCGAGCTCTTCGCAATGCTAAAGGCCGCGGAGGTAGAAATCAAGAAGGAGCATCAAGTGTTGATGGTCAATAAGACCACTAGTTTCAAGAAAAAGGGCAAATGGAAGAAGAAGGGGAACTTCAAGAAGAATAGCAAGCAAGTTGCTGCTCGAGAAAAGAAACTCAAGTCTGGACCTAAGCCTGAAACTGAGTGCTTCTACTGCAAGCAGACTGGTCACTGGAAGCGGAACTGCCCCAAGTATTTGGCGGATAAGAAGGATGGCAAGGTGAACAAAGGTATATGTGATATACATGTTATTGATGTGTACCTTACTAATGCTCGCAGTAGCACCTGGGTATTTGATACTGGTTCTGCTGCTAATATTTGCAACTCGAAACAGGGACTACGGATTAAGCGAAGATTGGCTAAGGACGAGGTGACGATGCGCGTGGGAAACGGTTCCAAAGTCGATGTGATCGCGGTCGGCACACTACCTCTACATCTACCTTTGGGATTAATATTAGACCTAAATAATTGTTATTTGGTGCCAGCATTAAGCATGAACATTATATCTGGATCTTGTTTGATGCGAGACGGTTATTCATTTAAATCAGAGAATAATGGTTGTTCTATTTATATGAGTAATATCTTTTATGGTCATGCACCCTTGAAGAATGGTCTATTCTTATTGAATCTCGATAGCAGTGACACACATATTCATAATGTTGAAACCAAAAGATACAGAGTTGATAATGATGGTGCAACTTATTTGTGGCACTGCCATTTAGGTCATATCGGTATAAAGCACATGAAGAAACTCCATGCTGATGAACTTTTGGAACCACTTGATTATGAATCACTTGGTACTTGCGAACCGTGCCTCATGGGCAAGATGACTAAAACGCCGTTCTCCGGAACTATGGAGAGAGCAACAGATTTGTTGGAAATCATACATACAGATGTATGTGGTCCGATGAATACTGAGGCTCGTGGCGGATATCGTTATTTTCTCACCTTCACACATGACTTAAGCAGATATGGGTATATCTACTTAATGAAACACAAGTCTGAAACGTTTGAAAAGTTCAAAGAATTTCAGAGTGAAGTGGAAAATCATCATAACAAGAAAATAAAATTCCTACGATCTGATCGTGGAGGAGAATATTTGAGTTACGAGTTTGGTGTACATTTGAAACAATGTGGAATAGTTTCGCAACTCACGCCACCCGGAACACCACAGCGTAATGGTGTGTCCGAACGTCGTAATCGTACTTTACTAGATATGGTACGATCTATGATGTCTCTTACTGATTTACCGCTATCATTTTGGGGATATGCTTTAGAGATGGCCGCATTCATGTTAAATAGGGCACCATCAAAATCCGTTGAGACGACGCCTTATGAACTGTGGTTTGGCAAGAAACCAAAGTTGTCGTTTCTGAAAGTTTGGGGCTGCGATGCTTATGTGAAAAAGCTTCAACCTGATAAGCTCGAACCCAAATCGGAGAAATGTGTCTTCATAGGATATCCAAAGGAAACTATTGGATACACCTTCTATCACAGATCCGAAGGCAAGACTTTTGTTGCTAAATTTGGAAACTTTCTGTAGAAGGAGTTTCTCTTGAAAGATGTGAGTGGGAGGAAAGTTGAACTTGACGAGGTAACTATACCTGCTCCCTTATTGGAAAGTAGTACATCACAGAAACCTGTTTCTGCGACACCTACACCAATTAGTGAGGAAGCTAATGATAATGATCATGAAACTTCGGAACAAGACACTACTGAACCTCGTAGATCAACCAGAGTAAGATCCGCACCAGAGTGGTACAATAATCCTGTTCTGGAAGTCATGCTACTAGATCATGATGAACCTACGAACTATGAAGAAGCGATGGTGAGCCCAGATTCCGCAAAATGGCTTGAAGCCATCAAATCTGAGATGGGATCCATGTATGAGAACAAAGTATGGACTTTGGTTGACTTGCCCGATGATCGGCAAGCAATTGAGAATAAATGGATCTTTAAGAAGAAGACTGATGCTGACGGTAATATTACTGTCTACAAAGCTCGACTTATCGCAAAAGGTTTTCGACAAGTTCAAGGGGTTGACTACAATGAGACCTTCTCACCCGTAGCGATGCTTAAGTCTGTCCGAATCATGTTAGCAATTGCCGCATTTTATGATTATGAAATTTGGTAGATGGATGTCAAAACTGCATTCCTGAATGGATTTCTGGAAGAAGAGTTGTATATGATGCAACCGGAAGGTTTTGTCGATCCAAAGGGAGCTAACAAAGTGTGCAAGCTCCTCTGATCCATTTATGGACTGGTGCAAGCCTCTCGGAGTTGGAATAAACGCTTTGATAGTGTGATCAAAGCATTTGGTTTTATACAAACTTTTGGAGAAGCCTGTATTTACAAGAAAGTGAGTGGGAGCTCTGTAGCATTTCTGATATTATATGTGGATGACATATTACTGATTGGAAATGACATAGAATTTCTGGATAGCATAAAGGGATACTTGAATAAGAGTTTTTAATGAAAGACCTCGGTGAAGCTACTTACATATTAGGCATAAAGATCTATAGAGATAGATCAAGACGCTTAATTGGACTTTCACAAAGCACATACCTTAACAAGATTTTGAAGAAGTTCAAAATGGATCAAGCAAAGAAAGGGTTCTTGCCTGTGTTACAAGGTGTGAAGTTGAGTCAGACTCAATGCCCGACCACTGCAGAAGATAGAGAGAAAATGAAAGATGTTCCCTATGCTTCAGCCATAGGCTCTATCATGTATGCAATGCTGTGTACCAGACCTGATGTGTGCCTTGCTATAAGTCTAGCAGGGAGGTACCAAAGTAATCCAGGAGTGGATCACTGGACAGCGGTCAAGAACATCCTGAAGTACCTGAAAAGGACTAAGGATATGTTTCTCGTATATGGACGTGACAAAGAGCTCATCGTAAACGGTTACATTGATGCAAGCTTTGACACTGATCCGGACGATTCTAAATCGCAAACCGGATATGTGTTTACATTAAACGGTGGAGCTGTCAGTTGGTGCAGTTCTAAATAGAGCGTCGTGGCGGGATCTATGTGTGAAGCGGAATACATAGCTGCTTCGGAAGCAGCGAATGAAGGAGTCTGGATGAAGGAGTTCATATCCGATCTAGGTGTTATACCTAGTGCATCGGGTCCAATGAATATCTTTTGTGACAATACTAGTGCAATTGCCTTGGCGAAGGAATCCAGATTTCACAAGAGAACGAAGCACATCAAAAGACGCTTCAATTCCATCCGGGATCTAGTCCAGGTGGGAGACATAGAGATTTGCAAGATACATACGGATCTGAATGTTGCAGACCCGTTGACTAAGCCTCTTCCACGAGCAAAACATGATCAGCACCAAGGCTCCATGGGTGTTAGAATCATTACCGTGTAATCTAGATTATTGGCTCTAGTGCAAGTGGGAGACTGAAGGAAATATGCCCTAGAGGCAATAATAAAGTTATTATTTATTTCCTTATATCATGATAAATGTTTATTATTCATGCTAGAATTGTATTAACCGGAAACATAATACATGTGTGAATACATAGACAAACAGAGTGTCACTAGTATGCCTCTACTAGACTAGCTCGTTAATCAAAGATGGTTATGTTTCCTAACCATGGACAAAGAGTTGTTATTTGATTAATGGGATCACATCATTAGGTGAATGATCTGATTGACATGACCCATTCCATTAGCTTAGCACCCAATTGTTTAGTATGTTGCTATTGCTTTCTTCATGACTTATACATGTTCCTATGACTATGAGATTATGCAACTCCCGTTTACCGGAGGAACACTTTGTGTGCAACCAAACATCACAACGTAACTGGGTGATTATAAAGGTGCTCTACAGGTGTCTCCAAAGGTACATGTTGGGTTGGCGTATTTCGAGATTAGGATTTGTCACTCCGATTGTCGGAGAGGTATCTCTGGGCCCTCTCGGTAATGCACATCACATAAAGCCTTGCAAGCATTGCGACTAATAAGTTAGTTGTGGGATGATGGATTACGGAACGAGTAAAGAGACTTGCCGGTAACGAGATTGAACTAGGTATTGGATACCGACGATCGAATCTCGGGCAAGTAACACACCGATGACAAAGGGAACAACGTATGTTGTTATGTGGTCTGACCGATAAAAGATCTTCGTAGAATATGTAGGAGCCAATATGAGCATCCAGGTTCCGCTATTGGTTATTGATCGGAGACGTGTCTCGGTCATGTCTACATTGTTCTCGAACCCGTAGGGTCCGCACGCTTAAGGTTTCGATGACAGTTATATTATGAGTTTATGCATTTTGATGTACCGAAGTTTGTTCGGAGTCCCGGATATGATCACGGACATGACAAGGAGTCTCGAAATGGTTGAGACATAAAGATTGATATATTGGAAGCCTATATTTGGATATCGGAAGTGTTCCGGGTGAAATCAGGATTTTACCGGATTACCGGGAGGTTACCGGAACCCCCCGGGAGGTATATGGGCCTTAATGGGCCTTAGTGGAAGAGAGGAGAGGTGGCCAGGGCTGGGCCACGCGCCCCTCCGCCCTAGTCCAAATAGGAGAAGGAGAGAGGGGGGCGGCGCCCCCTTCCTTCTCTCTCTCCTCTTTCCCACTTAACGAATCCTATTCCAACTAGGAAGGGGGGGGGGGAGTCCTACTCCCGGAGGGAGTAGGACTCCTCCTGGCGCGCCCTATGATGGCCGGTTGGCCCCCCCTTTTGATCCTTTATATACGGAGGCAGAGGGCACCCCTTGAGACACAAGTTGATCCACGTGATCATATTCTTAGCCATGTGCGGTGCCCCCTTCCACCATAGTCCTCGATAATATTATAGCGGTGCTTAGGCGAAGCCCTGCGACGGTAGTACATCAAGATCGTCACCACGCCGTCGTGCTGACGGAACTCTTCCCCAACACTTTGCTGGATCGGAGTTCGGGGATCGTCATCGAGCTGAACGTGTGCTAGAACTCGGAGGTGCCGTAGTTTCGGTGCTTGATCGGTCGGGCCGTGGAGACGTACGACTACATCAACCTAACGCTTCCGTTGTCGATCTACAAGGGTACGTAGATCACACTCTCCCCTCTCGTTGCTATGCATCACCATGATCTTGCGTGTGCGTAGGAAATTTTTTGAAATTGCTACGAAACCCAACAGTGGTGTCTCGGCATGACGAACTTTCGCAACGGTGCATACTCAGGGAGAGCACTTGTACCTTGAAATTTAGTGAGAGATCATCTTATAATGCTACCGTCGATATAAGCAAAATAAGATGCATAAAAGATAAACATCACATGCAATCAATATAAGTGATATGATATGGCCATCATCATCTTGTGCTTGTGATCTCCATCTCCGAAGCATCGTCATGATCACCGTTGTCACCGGCGTGACACCTTGATCTCCATCGTAGCATCGTTGTCGTCTCGCCAACTATTGCTTCTACGACTATCGCTACCGCTTAGTGATAAAGTAAAGCAATTACAGGGCGATTGCATTGCATACAATAAAGCGACAACCATATGGCTCCTGCCAGTTGTCGATAACTCGGTTACAAAACATAGTCATCTCATACAACAAAATATAGCATCATGTCTTGACCATATCACATCACAACATGTCCTGCAAAAACAAGTTATACGTCCTCTACTTTGTTGTTGCAAGTTTTACGTGGCTGCTACGGGCTGAGCAAGAACCGTTCTTACCTACGCATCAAAACCACAACGATAGTTTGTCAAGTTAGTGTTGTTTTAACCTTCTCAAGGACCGGGCGTAGCCACACTCGGTTCAACTAAAGTTGGAGAAACTGACACCCGCCAGCCACCTGTGTGCAAAAGCACGTCGGTAGAACCAGTCTCGTGTAAGCGTACGCGTAATGTCGGTCTGGGCCGCTTCATCCAACAATACCGCCGAACCAAAGTATGACATGCTGGTAAGCAGTATGACTTGTATCGCCCGCAACTCACTTGTGTTCTACTCGTGCATATAACATCTACGCATAAACCTGGCTCGGATGCCACTGTTAGGGAACATAGTAATTTTAAAAAAATTCATAAGCACACGCAAGATCATGGTGATGCATAGCAACGAGAGGGAAGAGTATCGTCCACGTACCCTCGTAGACCATAAGCGGAAGCGTTATGAGAATGTTGTTGATGTAGTCGAACGTCTTCACGATCCGACCGATCCAAGTACCGAACGCATGGCACCTCCGAGTTCAGCACACGTTCAGCTCGATGACATCCCACGAACTCCGATCCATCAGAGCTTCACGGGAGAGTTCCGTCAGCACGACGGTGTGTTGACGGTGATGATGCTGCTACCGACGCAGGGCTTCGCCTAAGCACCGCTAAGATATGATCGAGGTGGATTATGGTGGAGGGGGGCAGCGCACACGGCTAAGGGATCAATGATCAACTTGTGTGTCTAGAGGTGCCCCCTGCCCCCGTATATAAAGGAGCAAGGGGGGAGGCCGGTCGTCCCTCTATGGTGCGCCAAGAGGAGGAGTCCTCCTCGTAGTAGGAGTAGGACTCCCCTCTTTCCTACTCCTACTAGGAAGGGGAAAGGAAGGGGGAAAGGGAGAAGGAAAGGGGGGCGCCGCCCCTCTCTCCTAGTCCAATTCGTACCAGAGGGGGAGGGGCGTGCAGCTTGCCCTAGGCCAGCCCTCTCTCTCTCCACTAAGGCCCATAAGGCCCATTATTTCTCCCGGGGGGGTCCGGTAACCCTGTGGCACTCCGGTTTTCTCCGAAATCACTCGGAACACTTCCGGTGTCCGAATATAGTCGTCCAATATATCGATCTTTACGTCTCGACCATTTTGAGACTCCTCATCATGTCCGTGATCATATCCGGGACTCCGAACTACCTTCGGTACATCAAAACACAAAAACTCATAATACCGATCGTCACCGAACTTTAAGCGTGCGGACCCTACGGTTTCGAGAACTATGTAGACATGACCGAGACACGTCTCCGGTCAATAACCAATAGCGGAACCTGGATGTTCATATTGGATCCCACATATTCTATGAAGATCTTTATCGGTCAAACTGCATAACAGCATACGTTTTGTTCCCTTTGTCATCGGTATGTTACTTGCCCGAGATTCGATCGTCGGTATCTCAATACCTAGTTCAATCTCGTTACCGAAAAGTATCTTTACTCATTCTGTAATGCATCATCCCCGCAACTAACTCATTAGTTACAATGCTTGCAAGGCTTTATAGTGATGTGCATTACCGAGTGGGCCCAAAGATACCTCTCCGACAATCGGAGTGACAAATCCTAATCTTGATCTATGTCAACTCAACAAGTACCATCGGAGACACCTGTAGAGCACATTTATAATCACTCAGTTACGTTGTGACGTTTGGTAACACACAAAGTGTTCCTTCGGTAATCGGGAGTTACATAATCTCAAAGTCAGAGGAACATGTATAAGTCATGAAGAAAGCAATAGGAGTAAACTAAAACGATCAAGTGCTAAGCTGACGAAATGGGTCAAGTCAATCACATCATTCTCCAAATGATGTGATCCCGTTTATCAAATGACAACTCATGTCTATGGTTAGGAAACATAACCATCTTTGATCAACAAGCTAGTCAAGTAGAGGCATACTAGTGACAATCTATTTATCTATGTATTGACACATGTATCATGTTTCCGGTTAATATAATTCTAGCATGAATAATAAACATTTATCATGATATAATGGAATAAATAATAACTTTATTATTGCCTCTAGGGCATATTTCCTTCATGATCGTGACTCACAAATTGAATGTCTTATATGTTTTAGATTTTTTTTTCTGCTGTAGAAAATGTATGCTCGAGCTTGAGCTTCTAGTTTGAACTCAAGCTATTCGAATTGCTACATGTTTTAAGTCATTTGAACAAGTGTCTTTTCTGGATGTAATGAACTATGCTCAGTTATGTATGTCTTTGTTACTCGTTCATTTCTGGATGTCATCTGTGGATGCTTAATTCATATATATTTCTAAGAAATGGAAAGGCAAAGGGCTAAAAAATGAATGGAAAGGGATAGGGATGAGGACCCTACAGCCATGACCCCTGGCGGTAGGCTGCCCAACCCTACCTCGGATAAATTGGTCGATTTGGTCACAAGACATGCAGCAGAACATGCCGTAGGGTGGCCAACCATACCGCCATGAACCCTGGCGGTAGGGTGGCCAACCCTACCGCCATGGACCTTGGCGGTAGGGAGGCCAACCCTACCGCCAAAAATGTGTCCGGTTTGGTCACAGGACAGGCAACGGAGCAGGCCATAGGTGTGACGCCCCAAGACAGGAGCTTCAGATGCCTTCCAGGGTTTCCGGGTTTCGTCGTGTGATTTGTTTGGTTCGTTGCATCATGTGCATTGCATCATGTCATCATGCCATCATTTCATTAATCTTATAACTTCTATAAATAAATTGTATGGATCTTCGATCCATTTAAATAGAGGGAAATGCACATGGTGATTTTCTCTTTATAACATATATCCTCCCAATATTATTAGGGAGCTATAATAAATATTCCATTCTTTTGGAATTAACCATAACCCACGTGCAAAATATTTTCCCATGTCTATTCCTCTTCGAGTTTGACCTCAAACTTTGCCACATGTCCTTTCGTCATTTTTCGGAGCTCCACCTAATTTCTCAACATTTTTGGGCACTTTGAAAAAACTGTCCTAGTTCAAACCTTTTGAATTAAATTCAAAGGAATTTGAATTTAATCTTTCAAACTTGACCTTTTCTATTTTCCCGGACCATGCGCATTTTTCCGAGTCCGTGAAAATTATCCCCGTGCCCAAATTCTTCCTCTAACCCTCTCTTCTCTCTTTTCCCTTCTCTTATTTCTTTGTTTTTGTAAAGAGAAGGAGATGGGAGAGAGAAGAGCCGGCTGGGCCTCCCAGCCCAGCTGCAACCTGCCAAGCCAGCTCCATCTCCGCGGCCCACCTAGGCCTAGCCAGCCTTCTAAGGCCCATCAGCCCCGCTGCAGTCTCTAAACTTAGCCCGATTCCCTCATGCACCCTCTCCCTCTCTATTCCCGTGGCCGCCGCCAGGGAGAGGCCTTGCGCTCGATCCCCACACTCCTCCCTCCTCTCACTCTTTCCCTCACCCCATAGCGCCTCGCCTCGCTGCTACCTCCCTGTCAGCCCCGCCATCGCCGCCCTGCTATGCGCCTGCCTTGCCGGCCTCCTCCATCGCGCCTCCCCATCTGGTGCTCCCCTGCATCGGCGCCCGAGGCCGCGGCTTCCTTGTCCCGATCCTTGGGCGACTCGCCGGAGTCGAGCTGCCGGACCAGCAGCTCCAGCGCCACGCCTCTGCTCCGCCCTCCGTCGTGCTGTCCCGACGTGCCTCGTCCTCGTCGCCTTGCCGCACCATGCCCGTCGCTGGACCTCGTGTCGCCGGCAAGACAAGAGGCCCGAACTCCTGCTTCTTTCTTCCATGGCGCCGCTGCCTCATTGCGCCATACCCCTTTGACCCGCTCCCTTCCGGCCAGGCTCGCCGCCCTGGAGACCAGCGCCCCGCCGGACCTCCCCTGCTGCTCCCTGCATCCGGCCTAGGTCCGACCCTTCCATCCGTGAGCACTTTCGGCTGTTGCTTTTGACGCAACGTTCCCAAGCATGAGCACTTTGCATCGTTTTCTGCCTCCTGCCGAGATTCGGGTGGCCCCTGCTCAAGCCGCCAAGACCATAGTCAAATGTCCGTGTACGACTACACAAATACACAAGTCTTCCTGAGCTCACTTGGCCGCAAAGTACCACGACGCCCGAAGACCTCGGATTCATCAAGTTCCCATGACGACTTAAGTGTACCCTCCGGATCACCAAGTTCCGCTACCATCGCCAAAACCCGAGACGAAGTACCCCGACGGTTCGTCGAGACCGGCAAGTCACAAGATTGTCCTAGATATCGTCAAGTACCACGACGACCCTCGAAGAGCTCGGATCCGTCAAGTTCCACTACCGCCGACTAGTACGACTACCGTCGCAAAAACGAGACCGTCCAGACCCGGACCGACAAGTACCCCAATGTCATGTGTACAACTACCGTTGACCGTGGATTCATCAAGTTACTATCCGAAACGAACCTGTACCACTACTACCTCTACGAACGTGGCGAGACCGTCTACTTCCGCTACGAACTTGATCCGTTCCGAAAAGTCTCACATCGAAGGTATAACCCCGAGGCGACGTGCGTGAATGAATGAATGCATGTTGGATGAGATGCACCCTTTTGTTTGCACCGTGTCCGTATTGTCACTCGTTTCCATGCCACTAACTCATGGGACACCCGGAATCCGGGAGCTCCCCACCATCTTTTGCACGCATCCGCACACTCCTCCTTTGCGTCGGTATCTCAATCGAGTTACCGGAACCGGAACGCTGCTGTGGCACCATTTTCGTTATCGTTGTCGTGGCACCCCTTTTCCTTTCCACCACGGTGACAAATGCTTCATAATGCTCTTGTAAACTTTTAATAAAAATTGCATAAACTTGCACATGTCATCCGCATCATGATAACAACAATTAAAATGTTTAAATTGTTGTTGCATTAAATTACTAAGACATATGGGGATTTACCGGATTTGTTGTTTGTTATATCCGGCCCCATTTAAATTGTTTAAACGGTATAGGCTTTTTTATGCTTAACCTCTTGCCATGTTAACCAACATTTAATATTGTTGAGTACCTAACTGAGAGAGAACTAAATAATTGATGTGGTGTTCCGCCAATATGCAACTCGTTGCATATTGAGCTCCACTTAACTTGTATTTTTGTTTGTGCCCTTTGCCATGCCATGCATATTTAAACCGGACATGCATCATACTTGTTTGCGCATCATGCCATGTTATGTGATGGTTGTTTACTATGTTGTTTGTATCTTTCTGGTGTTGCTTCTTCGGGTTAGTTTCGATAACGTCGTGTTTGTGAGGATTCGTTTCGACTACGTTCGTTTGTCTTCTTCATGGACTCGTTCTTCTTCCTTGCAGGATTTCAGGCAAGATGACCATACCCTCGAAATCACTTCTATCTTTGCTTGCTAGTTGCTCGCTCTATTGCTATGCTTATGCTGCGATACCTACCACCTGCTTATCATGCCTCCCATATTGTTAAGCCAAGCCTCTAACCCACCTTGTCCTAGGAAACCATTGTTTGGCTATGTTACCGCTTTGCTCAGCCCCTCTTATAGCGTTGTTAGTTGCAGGTGAAGATTGGAGTTTGTTCCTTGTTGGAACATGGATATTTTGCTGGGATATCACAATATCTCTTATTTAATTAATGCATCTATATACTTGGTAAAGGGTGGAAGGCTCGGCCTTATGCCTGGTGTTTTGTTCCACTCTTTCCGCCCTAGTTTCCGTCATATCGGGGTTATGTGCCCAGATTTTGCGTTTCTTACACGGTTGGGTTATAATGGGAACCCCTTGACAGTTCGCCTTGAATAAAACTCCTCGAGCAATGCCCAACATTGGTTTTACCATTCGCCACCTAGCCTCTTTTTCCCTTGGGTTCCGCGGGCTCAAGGGTCATCTTTATTAAACCCCCGGGGCCAGTGCTCCTCTGAGTGTTGGTCCAAGCAGAGCCATTTGCAGCGCCACCTCGGGGAAACTCGAGGGCTGGTTTTAGTTGTACGTAGTGTTCATCTGAGTGTGCCATGAGAACGAGATGTGTGCAGCTCCTATCGGGATTTGTCGGCACATTCAGGCGGTGTTGCTGGACTTGTTTTACCATTGTCGAAATGTCTTGTAACCGGGATTCCGAGCCTGATCGGGTCTTCCTGGGAGAAGGAATATCCTTCGTTGACCGTGAGAGCTTGTGATGGGCTAAGTTAGGATACGCCTGCAGGGATTTGAACTTTCGAAAGCCGTGCCTATGGTTATGGGCAGATGGGAATTTATTAATGTCCGGTTGTAGAAAACCTAAAGTTTATCTTAATTAAAATACATCAACCGCGTGTGTTACCGTGATGGTCCCTTTCCGGCGGAGTCCGGGAAGTGAACACGGTGTTGGAGTAATGCTTGACGTAGGTTGTTCTAGGATCACTTCTTGATCATAGTTTCTCAATCGTGCTTTGCCTTCTCTTCTCGCTCTCATTTGAGTATGTTAGCCACCATAAATGCTAGTCGCTTGCTGCAGCTCCACCTCATACCTTTTACCCTACCTATAAGCTTAAATAGTCTTAATCGCGAGGGTGTGAGATTGCTGAGTCCCCGTGACTCACAGATACTTCCAAAACCAGTTTGCAGGTGCCGATGTTATCGTGCAGGTGACGCAACCGAGCTCAAGGAGGAGTTCGATGAAGATCGTGTTCATTATGTTGTTTCATTTTCAGTTGATCAGTAGTGGAGCCCAGTTGGGACGATCGGGAATCTGTGTAGCATTTGGGGTACTCTTCTTTTATTTTGGGTTCCGTAGTCGGACCTTGATTGTATCTGGATGATGTAATGCTTTATTCATGTATTGTGTGAAGTGGCGATTGTAAGCCAACTAGGTATCTCTTTCCCTTTATGTATTACATGGGTTGTTTTGCGAAGATTACCTCACTTGCGACATTGCTTCCAATGCGGTTATGCCTCTAAGTCGTTCTTCGACACGTGGGAGATATAGCCGCATCGAAGGCGTTGCAAGTTGGTATCAGAGCCTTCCCCGACCTTAGGAGCCCCCTGCTTGATCGAATCGCTGGCGTTTTTGAGTCTAGAAAAATGTTTTGAGTCTTCTAGGATTTATATATATTGGAGAGTAGGATTCTTTTTGATCCTCAGTCCCTTCGTCGCTCTGGTGAGGCATCCTGACGTAGAGTTTTGACTCTTCTCTTCTCAAGTTTCACTAAAAAAATTTAGGATCACGCGGGTATCTTGGAATCGTTCCGATGGTTTTGTGACAAGAACATTGTTCTTGGTGCCTCCTGACATTTAGGGGTTGTGGTAGTGTCCCGGGGAGTTGAGCTCCGAGGTGTTGTCGTCACAATTTTATCGTTGCAATTCTGGAATACCTGAGTTTTGCCGACATCGAAAATCTCTTTTATGCAGTTGTTGGTGAGATAACCTCGACACCACCCAGTACCGGGGCGGGAGTTCGGGAGTATTGCCATAACTCGTATAACGGATGCTTTTCGAAGGTTGAGGTAAATGATTTCCGAAGGTTTCTTGGTTGTGTGTTGAAGGATGGATACAGCTGGATGTAGGATTTGTGTAGTTTTGGGTGAGATATTATGCTTCCCGTGTATCCCCAACACCTAATTGCATAACCGGAAAATTTCGGGAGTTTATAAGTGGGAATTCAAGTAGCTCTTAGGATATCTTTCCGACAGATGTACGATATGAAATTGGGGTTCGACGTCTAGTGGTCCGCCTATCCATGGTTGGTTTTACAATGGTCTCGTTGTGTCTTAAAGAGTCCTTGGCTATGCCGACTCGGGGACGCTTCGTATGTCATGTGCACTGCCTTGTACATGATGGTGATGTACGATCGAGCCCGTGTAGGCCCTACCACGAAAACTTTGGACGAAATCTCTATCATATGTTTGTTTCGGCTTATTTTGCAAGCCAATCCTTTGTTTTGTTTCTGAGCTGTGGTATTTGAGTTGCTTCAAGCCAAATGTTGATTCCATACCTTTCCTAAGTGGTGTTCTCATATTCCTATGTGAATACTAATCCCTCTCGATCATCGAGTTTGTCATTTCAATTTCTTTTCAACCGGTGTGTCTCTCTTCAAGTGGATCCGATCACTTCAACATTCGCAAGATCAATTATCAGTTCTTCTCAACGGTGTTTGCTTCATCCGTTCCAAGTTGCCTTTGTTTTCCCACCCTCCCACCCTTGTTTTTTCTTCAAGGACTCAGATTTCTTATTCAAGTATCCTTTTATTGATGGGAAGTCTCTCCATTATTTTCCGTCAATATTCTTATCCGGTGATTATCAGGAAGATAGTAGCGGAGTTTCAAGTTCATCATTATTCGTTCTCTTTCTTCTCCGGTGGATTCAATTCAATCTTTTGGTGTGGGTCATATCCTTTAACTTGTTTCAAATGTTTTCCATGCCGGTGCACCTTATTATCATCCACTTCTCACTATTCAATTGTTCCAGAGTGCTAAAGATATCTCAGAAGATTCGTGTTTCCACTCTGCTTTCGTTCAAGCTCTTTCGAGATTATTATCTTATTCAAACCATTTAATTCAACCGGTGCACTCTCCTTTTCAAGTAATCATTTCAACGATGTATATTTTGAGTGGGCCCTAGCCCACAGGTCTGTTCCTAGGATCTTACCTGACTCTTCTAAATTTTCTTCCGGAGTTATTTCTCAAATTCTTTTCAAAGTTTGACGTAAGAATGATTCATCATCAGTCATATGTATTTCTCCAAGATCTTTCAAATTCTTTTCATCATTGCCTCAACCTTTCCATTCTTCATTCCGGAGTGCCTCAATAATTCTTGGTGGTGTTTCTCGTCGTCATTCTCAACATTTGAAGACCGAAGAAGAGTTTTACCTCCAAATCTTGTCCGTTCTCTCAGAGATTTGTGATTCTAGCTTGTTGCCATCCTCTCATAATTCTTTTCGATTGTCAGAGTTCTTTTCACCCATCCGAAGCAATTCAAGAGTCTTCTCAGTTTGATTATGCGGAGTCCATCATTTGAGGTTTATTCATTCTCAGCTTTCAGTTATCATCCTCCAATCTTACCGGTGCATCGATCAAATATCCTCTAATCAGTTAATGACCTCTTCGTTCTTTTGTATCTAAACTCTCTCATGTATCTTCATTCATTTGCTAATTCTTACCGGTGATTCATCCCTTTTACTTCGTTCTTTTCCAATTCATACGGTGGTTCGTTCAAGAGTTATATTCTTGGGTTATCATATCAATTCATTCGTTGTTTCATTTCTACCGGTGGTTCGTTGAAGACCTTCCCAAGTTGCGCAATATCTATCTTAATCCTTTCTACGAGAATAAGTAGTGTGCCAAATCCATTGTTTGTCATCAATTTAAGTGGTGAAGGATAAGCATAATGTAATTCTTATTCTTGTTTCACCCAAATGATTCAATTCCCTTTTCCGGAGGCTCATCAAATTCCTGATTTCAATTGTTTCATCTTCTCTTTTCCCGGAGTTCCAACCTTTTTCAATTATTTCATCACGGAGATCCATCTAAATCATTACGAGGTTTCACCTTGTGTTTTCAACTTCTCTTTCTTTTCGTTATCCTTTTGTAACCGGAGTTCTTCATGGAGGCTCTACATGACGGTTCATCAAGGATTTAATTCCTTCTCGAAGTGTTCATCAAGATTCTTTTCAGAGGAGTTCAAGCATTCTTCATCTTGGAATCCGGAGTGCAATTCTTTCTTCCGTATCATTGGAGATGGTATTTTGTCATTCTTGATAATCTGAGTTCATGTTTCATGATTCACATGTTGTTAAGAATGAGATATTTTAAATCCATCAACCTCTTTGTTGGAATTATCTTGGGTTATATTTCACCTAAAGCCTTCCATAAGGATTGTTGCTATCTATGGTGCTTATACATGACCCAAGTTCTTCATTTATCCTCCTGGTGGAATAAGTTTCCCGTCTCCTTGTTGATATCAATCCAATCCATTGCTTTCGTTTGTGGCAGAATTTCACCTCATAATTTTGAGATGTCTTCCATAAGCCCACAACAAGCTTACTCTTTTCGTTGTTGTTTTTCCAACAACTCCGTTCGACCCTTATCCTAAGGATGCCTTTTTCAAGCTCATTTGTGGCATTAGTTGACCTTTTCTTCTCCATCCTTTCAATGATTGTTTTCTTTCTTCTTACGGAGGCATTGTGATGTTTTGTTTTTCTCTCATATTCTCGAGTAGTGAGGAGCATGTTCTTTTCATGCCTATCCATTTAACCGGAGTGTTCTGCCCTTTTGCTCAGTTCTTTTCGCCTTATTAAGTCTTGTATCACTTTTCAATCGGGGTGCTGCCCGAATTTGTTCTTCCTTGTTACTCTTCCCTATCGGAGTGCTTTCAACTGTGTTCTTCTTCGTTGCATTCTTTCTTTCAATTGTTCAACCTCTCAAGGTTCGTGGTTTCACTCATTTTTCAAAGAAGCAATTAGTTTTACCTCTTCTCTTCCTTTTCCGTTTCCCTCAGGTGCCATCCTAGATCTCGGGACGAGATCCTCTCGTAGTGGTGGAGTGTTGTGACGCCCCAAGACCGGAGCTTCAGATGCCTTCCAGGGTTTCCGGGTTTCGTCGTGTGATTTGTTTGGTTCGTTGCATCATGTGCATTGCATCATGTCATCATTTCATTAATCTTATAACTTTTATAAATAAATTGTATGGATCTTCGATCCATTTAAATCGAGGGAAATGCACTTGGTGATTTTCTCTTTATAACATATATCCTCCCAATATTATTAGGGAGCTATAATAAATATTCCATTCTTTTGGAATTAACCATAACCCACGTGCAAAATATTTTCCCATGTCTATTCCTCATCGATTTTGACCTCAAACTTTGCCACATGTCCTTTCGTCATTTTCCGGAGCTCCACCTAATTCTCAACATTTTTGGGCACTTTGAAAAACCTGTCCTAGTTCAAACCTTTTGAATTAAATTCAAAGGAATTTGAATTTAATCTTTCAAACTTGACCTTTTCTATTTTCCCGGACCATGCGCATTTTTCCAAGTCCGTGAAAATTATCCCCGTGCCCAAATTCTTCCTCTAACCTTCTCTTCTCTCTTTTCCCTTCTCTTATTTCTTTGTTTTTGTAAAGAGAAGGAGATGGGAGAGAGAAGAGCCGGCTGGGCCTCCCAGCCCAGCTGCAACCTGCCAAGCCAGCTCCATCTCCGCGGCCCACCTAGGCCTAGCCAGCCTTCTAAGGCCCATCAGCCCCGCTGCAGTCTCTAAACCTAGCCCGATTCCCTCATGCACCCTCTCCCTCTCTGTTCCCGTGGCCGCCGCCAGGGAGAGGCCCTGCGCTCGATCCCCACACTCCTCCCTCCTCTCGCTCTTTCCCTCACCCCGTAGCGCCTCACCTCGCTGCTACCTCCCTGTCAGCCCCGCCATCGCCGCCCTGCTGTGCGCCTGCCTTGCCGGCCTCCTCCATCGCGCCTCCCCATCTGGTGCTCCCCTGCATCGGCGCCCGATGCCGCGGCTTCCTTGTCCCGATCCTTGGGCGACTCGCCGGAGTCGAGCCGCCGGACCAGCAACTCCAGCGCCACGCCTCTGCTCCGCCCTCCGCCGTGCTGTCCCGACGTGCCTCGTCCTCGTCGCCTTGCCGCACCACGCCCGTTGCTGGACCTCGCGTCGCCGGCAAGACAAGAGGCCCGAACTCCTGCTTCTTTCTTCCATGGCGCCGCTGCCTCGTTGCGCCATACCCCTTTGACCCGCTCCCTTCCGGCCAGGCCCGCCGCCCTGGAGACCAGCGCCCTGTCGGACCTCCCCTGCTGCTCCCTGCATCCGGCCTAGGGTCGACCCTTCCATCCGTGAGCACTTTCGGCTGTTGCTGTTGACGCAACGTCCCCAAGCATGAGCACTTTGCATCATTTTCTGCCTCCTGCCGAGATTCGGGTGGCCCCTGCTCAAGCCGCCAAGACCGCAGTCAAATGTCCGTGTACGACTACGCAAATACACAAGTCTTCCTGAGCTCACTTGGCCAGAAAGTACCACAACGACCTCGGATTCATCAAGTTCCCACGACGACTTAAGTGTACCCTCCGGATCGCCAAGTTTCTCTACCGTCGCCAAAACCCGAGACGAAGTATCCCGACGGTTCGTCGAGACCGGCAAGTCACAAGATTGTCCTGGATATCGTCAAGTACCACGACGACCCTCGAAGAGCTCGGATCCGTCAAGTTCCACTATCGCCGACTAGTACGACTACCGTCGCAAAAACGAGACCGTCCAGACCCGGACCGACAAGTACCCCAACGTCATGTGTACAACTACCGTCGACCGTGGATTCATCAAGTTCCTATCCGAAACGAACCTGTACCACTACTACCTCTATGAACGTGGCGAGACCGTCTACTTCCGCTACGAACTTGATCCGTTCCGAAAAGTCTCACCTCGAAGGTATAACCCCGAGGCGACATCCGTGAACGAATGAATGCATGTTGGATGAGATGCACCCGTTTGTTTGCAGTGTGTCCGTATTGTCACTCGTTTCCATGCCACTAACTCGTGGGACACCCGGAATCCGGGAGTGCCCCACCATCTTTTGCACGCATCCGCACACTCCTCCTTTGCGTTGGTATCTCAATCGAGTTACCGGAACCAGAATGCTGGCGTGGCACCGTTTTCGTTATCGTTGTCGTGGCACCCCTTTTCCTTTCCACCATGGTGACAAATGCCTCATAATGCTCTTGTAAACTTTTAATAAAAATTGCATAAACTTGCACATGCCATCCGCATCATGATAACAACAATTAAAATGTTTAAATTGTTGTTGCATTAAATTACTAAGACATATGGGGATTTACCGGATTTGTTGTTTGTTATATCTGACCCCATTTAAATTGTTTAAATTGTATAGTTTTTTTATGCTTAACCTCTTGCATATTGAGCTCCACTTAACTTGTAGTTTTGTTTGTGCCCTTTGCCATGCCATGCATATTTAAACCGGACATGCATCATACTTGTTTGCGCATCATGCCATGTTATGTGATGGTTGTTTACTATGTTGTTTGTATCTTTCCGGTGTTGCTTCTTCGGGTTAGTTCCGATAATGTCGTGTTTGTGAGGATTCGTTTCGACTACGTTCGTTTGCCTTCTTCATGGACTCATTCTTATTCCTTGCGGGATTTCAGGCAAGATGGCCATACCCTCGAAATCACTTCTATCTTTGCTTGCTAGTTGCTCGCTCTATTGCTATGCTTATGCTACGATACCTACCACCTGCTTATCATGCCTCCCATATTGTTAAGCCAAGCCTCTAACCCACCTTGTCCTAGGAAACCATCGTTTGGCTATGTTACCGCTTTGCTCAGCCCCTCTTATAGCGTTGTTAGTTGCAGGTGAAGATTGGAGTTTGTTCCTTGTTGGAACATGGATATTTTGTTGGGATATCACAATATCTCTTATTTAATTAATGCATCTATATACTTGGTAAAGGGTGGAAGGCTCGGCCTTATGCCTGGTGTTTTGTTCCACTCTTTCCGCCCTAGTTTCCGTCATATCGGTGTTATTTGCCCGGATTTTGCGTTCCTTACACGGTTGGGTTACAATGGGAACCCCTTGACAGTTCGCCTTGAATAAAACTCCTCGAGCAATGCCCAACATCGGTTTTACCATTCGCCACCTAGCCTCTTTTTCCCTTGGGTTCCGCATACTCAAGGGTCATCTTTATTAAACCCCCGGGGCCAGTGCTCCTCTGAGTGTTGGTCCAAACAGAGCCACATGCAGCGCCACCTCGGGGAAACTCGAGGGCTGGTTTTAGTTGTACGTAGTGTTCATCTGAGTGTGCCCTGAGAACGAGATATGTGCAGCTCCTATCGGGATTTGTCGGCACATTCGGGCGGTGTTGCTGGACTTGTTTTACCATTGTCGAAATGTCTTGTAACCGGGATTCCGAGCCTGATCGGGTCTTCCTGGGAGAAGGAATATCCTTCGTTGACCATGAGAGCTTGTGATGGGCTAAGTTGGGACACCCCTGCAGGGATTTGAACTTTCGAAAGTCGTGCCTGCGGTTATGGGCAGATGGGAATTTATTAATGTCCGGTTGTAGAAAACCTGAAGTTTATCTTAATTAAAATACATCAACCACGTGTGTTACCGTGATGGTCCCTTTCCGGCGGAGTCCGGGAAGTGAACACGGTGTTGGAGTAATGCTTGACGTAGGTTTTTAGGATCACTTCTTGATCATAGTTTCTCGACCGTGATTTGCCTTCTCTTCTCGCTCTCTTTTGCGTATGTTAGCCACCATAAATGCTACTCGCTTGCTGCAGCTCCACCTCATACCTTTTACCCTACCTATAAGCTTAAATAGTCTTGATCGCGAGAGTGTGAGATTGCTGAGTCCCCGTGACTCACAGATACTTCCAAAACCAGTTTGCAGGTGCCGATGTTATCGTGTAGGTGACGCAACCGAGCTCAAGGAGGAGTTCGATGAAGATCGTGTTCATTATGTTGTTTCATTTTCAGTTGATCAGTAGTGGAGCCCAGTTGGGACGATCGGGGATCTGTGTAGCATTTGGGGTACTCTTCTTTTATTTTGGGTTCTGTAGTCGGACCTTGATTGTATCTGGATGATGTAATGCTTTATTCATGTATTGTGTGAAGTGGCGATTGTAAGCCAACTAGGTATCTCTTTCCCTTTATGTATTACATGGGTTGTTTTGCGAAGATTACCTCACTTGCAACATTGCTTCCAATGCGGTTATGCCTCTAAGTCGTGCTTCGACACGTGGGAGATATAGCCGCATCGAAGGCGTTACAGTAGGGTGGCCAACCCTAACGCCATGGACCTTGGTGGTAGGGTGGTCAACCCTACCGCGGAATAGGGGACCGTTTTGATCACAGGACAGAGCAGAGCAGGCTGTAGGGTGGACAACCCTACCGCCATGGACCTTGGCGGTAAGGTGGCCAACCCTACCGTGGAACAGGGGACCGTTCCGGTCGCAGGAGATTTCGCCACCCTACCGCCAAGGCCTCTGACGGTATGGTTTGCTAGCCTACCGCCAAGACGTCTGGCGGTAGGGTGCAAAAGCATAGCAGAGTTTGCTTTGTTTTTCTTCTCCATCATTTCAAGACTAGTCACAGCAACATGATGTCTACTACACAACCTTCTTCTTGTAGACGTTGTTGGGCCTCCAAGTGCAGATGTTTGTAGGACAGTAGCAAATTTCCCTCAAGTGGATGACCTAAGGTTTATCAATCCGTAGGAGGCGTAGGATGAAGATGGTCTCTCTCAAGCAACCCTACAACCAAATAACAAAAATTCTCTTGTGTCCCCAACACACCCAATACAATGGTAAATTGTATAGGTGCACTAGTTCGGCGAAGAGATGGTGATACAAGTGGTATATGGATAGTAGATATGAGTATTTGTAATCTGAAATAATAAAAACAATAAGGTAGCAAGTGATAAAAGTGATCGTAAACGGTATTGCAATGTGTTGAAACAAGGCCTAGGATTCATACTTTCACTAGTGTAAGTCCTCTCAACAATACTAACATAATTGGATCATAAAACTATCCCTCAACATGCAACAAAGAGTCACTCCAAAGTCACTAATAGCAAAGAATGAACGAAGAGATTATGGTAGGGTATGAAACCACCTCAAAGTTATTCTTTCCAATCAATCCGTTGGGCTATTCCTATAAGTGTCACAAACAGCCCTAGAGTTCGTACTAGAATAACACCTTAAGATACAAATCAACCAAAACCCTAATGTCACCTAGATACTCCAATGTCACCTCAAGTATCCGTGGGCATGATTATACGATATGCATCACACAATCTCAGATTCATCTATTCAACCAACACATAGATCCTCAAAGAGTGCCCCAAAGTTCTATTGGAGAATCACGACGAAAACGTGTGCCAACCCCTATGCATAGGTTCCCAATGTCACGAAACCCGCAAGTTGGTCACCAAAACGTACATCAAGTGGCACGTGGTATCCCATTGTCACCACAGATATCCACGGCAAGACATACATCAAGTGTTCTCAAGTCTTTAAAGACTCAATCCGATAGAATAACTTCAAAGGGGAAACTCGATTCATTACAAGAGAGAAGAGGGGGGAAGAAACATCATAGGATCTAAATATAATAGCAAAGCTCGCGATACATCAAGATCGTATCATCTCAAGAACACGAGAGAGAAAGAGATCAAACACATAGCTACTGTACATATCCTCAGCCCTGAGGGAGAACTACTCCCTCCTCGTCATGGAGAGCACCGGGATGATGAAGATGGCCACCGGTGAGGGTTCCCCCCTCCGACAAGGTGCCGGAACAGGGTCCCGATTGACTTTTGGTGGCTACGGAGGCTTCTGGCGGCGGAACTCCCGATCTATCTTGCGTTCTGGAAGTTTTAGGGTATATGGGGTTATATAGGCAGAAGAAGCATGTCAGGGGAGCCACAGGGGCCCCACGAGGCAGGGGGCGCGCCCCCCACCCTCGTGGGCAGCTCCCGTATCTTCTGACGTGGGGTCCAAGTCCATCAGGTGTGTTTCCTTCCAAAAATAACTTCTCCAGTTGATTTCGTTCCGTTTCAACTCCGTCTGATATTCCTTTTTCTTCAAAACGCTGAAATAGGCATAAAACAACAAATCTGGGCTGGGCCTCCGGTTAATAGGTTAGTCCCAAAAATAATATAAAAGTGGATAATAAAGCCCAACATTGCCCAAAACAGTAGATAATATAGCATGGAGCAATCAAAAATTATAGATACGTTGGAGACGTATCAAGCATCCCCAAGCTTAATTCCTGCTCGTCCTCGAGTAGGTAAATGATAAAAACAGAATTTTTGATGTGGAGTGCTACTTGGCATAATTTCAATGTGATTCTTCTTAATTGTGGCATGAATATTCACATCCATAAGATTCAAGACAAAAGTTCATATTGACGTAAAAATGATAATACTTCAAGCATACTAACAAAGCAATTATGTCTTCTCAAATTAACATGGCCAAAGAAAGCTATCCCTACAAAATCATATAGTTTGGCTATGCTCCATCTTCACCACACAACATATTTAAATCATGCACAACCCCGATGACAAGCCAAGCAATTGTTTCATACTTTTGATGTTCTCAAACTTTTTCAATCTTCACGCAATACATGAGCGTGAGCCATGGATATAGCACTATAGGTGGAATAGAATGGTGGTTGTGGAGAAGACAAAAAGGGAGAAGATAGTCTCACATCAACTAGGTGTATCAACGGGCTATGGAGATGCCCATCAATAGATATCAATGTGAGTGAGTAGGGATTGCCATGCAACGGATGCACTAGAGCTATAAGTGTATGAAAGCTCAACAAAAGAAACTAGTGGGTGTGCATCCAACTTGCTTGCTCACGAAGACCTAGGGCAATTTGAGGAAGCCCATCATTGGAATATACAAGCCAAGTTCTATAATGTAAAATTCCCACTAGTATATAAAAGTGACAACATATGAGACTCTCTATATGAAGAACATGGTGCTACTTTGAAGCACAATATATGAGACTCGCTATAACACGGTGCTACTTTGAAGCACAAGTGTGGAAAGGATAGTAGCATTGCCCCTTTTTATTTATTTTCTTTTTTTGGGCCTTTCCCCTTTTTTTATTTGGCCTTTCTCTTTTTTTATTTGGCCTTTCTTTTTTTATTTGGCCTTTCTCTTTTTTTGGGACAATGCTCTATTGAATGATGATCATCACACTTCTATTTATTTACAACTCAATGATTACAACTCGATACTAGAACAAAGTATGACTATATATGAATGCCTCCAGCGGTGTACCGGGATGTGCAATGATGCATGAGTGACATGTATGAAAGAATTATGAACGGTGGCTTTGCCACAAATACGATGTCGACTACATGATCATGCAAAGCAATATTACAATGATGGAGTGTGTCATGATAAACTGGATGGTGGAAAGTTGCATGGCAATATATCTCGGAATGGCTATGGAAATGCCATGATAGGTAGGTATGGTGGCTGTTTTGAGGAAGGTATATGGTGGGTTTATGGTACCGGCGAAAGTTGCGCGGTACTAGAGAGGCTAGCAATGGTGAAAGGGTGAGAGTGCGTATAATCCATGGACTCAACATTAGTCATAAAGAACTCACATACTTATTGCAAAAATCTATTAGTTATCGAAACAAAGTACTACGCGCATGCTCCTAGGGGGATAGATTGGTAGGAAAAGACCATCGCTCGTCCCCGACCGCCACTCATAAGGAAGACAATCAATAAATAAATCATGCTCCGACTTCATCACATAATGGTTCACCATACGTGCATGCTACGGGAATCACAAACTTCAACACAAGTATTTCTTAAATTCACAACTACTCAACTAGCATGACTCTAATATTACCATCCTCATATCTCAAAACAATCATCAAATATCAAACTTCTCTTAGTATTCAACACACTCATAAGAGAATTTTATTATTCTTGAATACCTAGCATATTAGGATTTAAGAAAATTACCATGCTATTTAAGACTCTCAAAAAAATATAAGTGAAGCATGGGAGTTCATCTATTTCTTCAAAATAAAACTACCACCATGCTCTAAAAGATATAAGTGAAGCACTAGAGCAAATGGCAAACTACTCTGAAAGATTTAAGTGAAGATCAATGAGTAGTCGAATAATTATGCAACTATGTGAAGACTCTCTGACATTTAATAATTTCATATCTTGGTAGTTTATTCAAACATCAAGCAAAGAAAAATAAAATGATATCTAAGAATAGCAAACATCATGTGAAGAAGCAAAAACTTAGGATCAACCGAAACTAACCGATAGTTGTTGAAGAAGAAAGGTGGGATGCCAACCGGGGCATCCCCAAGCTTAGACGCTTGAGACTTCTTGAAATATTATCTTGGGGTGCCTTGAGCATCCTCAAGATTGAGCTTTTGTGTCTTCTTAATTCCTCTCATATCACGGTCTCCCTAAATCTCAAAAGCTTCATCCACACAAAACTCAACAAGGACTCGTGAGATAAGTTAGTATAAACTATTGCAAAAACCTTATCATACTCTACTGTAGCAAATCACTAAAATTATTATTCTACATTGCATACTAAATGCCTCTGCATATTTAATAGTCCTATCCTCAAATAGAATCATTAAAGAAGCAAACGTATGCAAACAATGCAAACATAACAGCAATCTGCCTAAACAGGATAGTCTGTAAAGAATGCTGCAACATCCATACTTCCCTAGCTCCAAAAATTATGAAAGAAAATTCCCACTGAAGTAAATTTATCATATCTTAATATGCAAAAGGTTTCAACATTTTATCGCATTCTGACTTTTCTAGGGAATTATTGCAACAGCGGTAAACTTTCTGTTTTCAAACAGCAACATGTGGACTTCTAAAATAGGCATAGTAAAGGCTATCAATGCCACTTTTATTGAAATAAAATATGCAAAACATTATTCTAAATAAAATCAAGCAAATCCTAACAAAATAAATTGACGCTCCAAGCAAAACACGTATCATGTGGCGAATAAAAATATAGCTCCAAGTTAAGTTACCGATGAACGAAGACGAAAGAGGGGATGCCTTCTGGGGCATCCCCAAGCTTAGGCTCTTGGCTATCCTTGAATATTACCCTGGGGTGCCCTGGGCATCCCCAAGCTTAGGCTCTTGCCACTCCTTATTCCATAGTCCATCGAATCCTTACCCAAAACTTGAAAACTTCACAACACAAAACTTAACAGAAAACTCGTAAGCTCCGTTAGTATAAGAAAATAAATCACCACTTCAAGGTACTATAATGAACTCATTCTTAATTCATATTGGTGTAATATCTAATTTATTCCAACTTATCTATGGTTCATACCCTCCGATACTACTCATAGATTCATCAAAATAAGCAAACAACACACGAAAAACAGAATCTGTCAAAAACAGAACAATCTGTAGTAATCTGGATCAAACGTATACTTATGGAACTCATAAAATGCTCAAATAAATTTATGGACCTGAGGGAGAGTTTCGTCTGCACGACGGCACGGTGACGATGTTGATGTTCTACCGACGCAGGGCTTTGCCTAAGCACCGCTACAGTATTATCGAGGTGGACTATGGTGGAGGGGGGGCACCGCACACGGCTAAGAGATCAAGAGATCAACTGTTGTGTCTATGGGGTGCCCCCTGCCCCTATATATAAAGGAGCAAGGGGGGGAGCGGCCGACCAGGGAGAGGGCGCGCCAGGAGGAGTCCTACTCCCACCGGGAGTAGGAATCCCCCCTTTCCTAGTTGGAATAGGATTCGAGAGAAGGAAAGAAAGAGGGGAAGAAGGAAAGAGGGGGCCGACCCCCCTTTCCCTAAACCAATTCGGTTTGGGCCTTGGGAGGGCGTGCCCCACACTTCCCTTGCTGCCCTCTATTTCCACTAAGTCCCATGTAGGCCCATTAAGCCCCCGGGGGGTTCCGGTAACCTCCCGGTACTCCGGTAAAATCCCGATTTCACCCGGAACACTTCCGACATCCAAATATAGGTTTCCAATATATCAATCTTTATGTCTCGACCATTTCGAGACTCCTCGTCATGTCCTTGATCACATCCGGGACTCCAAACAACCTTCGGTACATCAAAACATATAAACTCATAATATAACTGTCATCGTAACGTTAAGCGTGCGGACCCTACGGGTTCGAGAACTATGTAGACATGACCGAGGCACGTCTCCGGTCAATAACCAATAGCGGAACCTGCATGCTCATATTGGCTCCTACATATTCTACGAAGATCTTTATCGGTCAAACCGCATAACAACATACGTTGTTCCCTTTGTCATCGGTATGTTACTTGCCCGAGATTCGATCGTCGGTATCTCAATACCTAGTTCAATCTCGTTACTGGCAAGTCTCTTTACTCGTTCCGTAATACATCATCCCGCAACTAACTCATTAGTTGCAATGCTTGCAAGGCTTAAGTGATGTGCATTACCGAGAGGGCCCAGAGATACCTCTCTGATAATCGGAGTGACAAATCCTAATCTCAAAATACGCCAACCCAACAAGTACCTTTGGAGACACCTGTAGAGCACCTTTATAATCACCCAGTTATGTTGTGAAATTTGGTAGCACACAAAGTGTTCCACCGGTAAACGGGAGTTGCATAACCTCATAGTCATAGGAACATGTATAAGTCATGAAGAAAGCAATAGCAACAAACTAAACGATCAAGTGCTAAGCTAACGGAATGGGTCAAGTCAATCACATCATTCTCCTAATGATGTGATCCCGTTAATCAAATGACAACCCATGTCAATGGTTAGGAAACTTAACCATCTTTGATCAATGAGCTAGTCAAGTAGAGGCATACTAGTGACACTCTGTTTGTCTATGTATACACACATGTATTATGTTTCCGGTTAATACAATTATAGCATGAATAATAATCATTTATCATGATATAAGGAAATAAACAATAACTTTATTATTGCCTCTAGGGAATATTTCCTTCAGTATCCCACTTGCACTAGAGTCAATAATCTAGATTACACAGTAATGATTCTAACACCCATGGAGCCTTGGTGCTGATCATGTTTTGCTCGTGGAAGAGGCTTAGTCAACGGGTCTGCAACATTTAGATCCGTATGTATCTTGCAAATTTCTATGTCTCCCACCTGGACTAAATCCCGGATGGAATTGAAGCATCTCTTGATGTGCTTGGTTCTCTTGTGAAATCTGGATTCCTTCGCCAAGGCAATTGCTCCAGTATTGTCACAAAAGATTTTCATTGGACCCGATGCACTAGGTATGACACCTAGATCGGATATGAACTCCTTCATCCAGACTCCTTCATTTGCTGCTTCCAAAGCAGCTATGTACTCTGCTTCACATGTAGATCACGCCACAACGCTTTGTTTAGAACTACACCAACTGACAGCTCCACCGTTCAATGTAAACACGTATCTGGTTTGTGATTTAGAATCGTCCGGATCAGTGTGAAAGCTTGCATCAACGTAACCGTTTCCGATGAGCTCTTTGTCACCTCCATAAACGAGAAACATATCCTTAGTCCTTTTCAGGTATTTCAGGATGTTCTTGACCGCTGTCCAGTGATCCACTCCTGGATTACTTTGGTACCTCCCTGCTAGACTTATAGCAAGGCACACATCAGGTCTGGTACACAACATTGCATACATGATAGAGCCTATGGCTGAAGCATAGGGAACATCTTTCATTTTCTCTCTATCCTCTGCAGTGGTCGGGCATTGAGTCTTACTCAACTTCACACCTTGTAACACAGGCAAGAATCCTTTCTTTACCTGATCCATTTTGAACTTCTTCAAAACTTTGTCAAGGTATGTGCTTTGTGAAAGTCCAATTAAGCGTCTTGATCTATCTCTATAGATCTTGATGCCTAATATGTAAGTAGCTTCGCCGAGGTCTTTCATTGAAAAACTCTTATTCAAGTATCCCTTTATGCTATCCAGAAATTCTATGTCATTTCCAATCAGTAATATGTCATCCACATATAATATCAGAAATGCTACAGAGCTCCCACTCACTTTCTTGTAAATACAGGCTTCTCCAAAAGTCTGTATAAAACCAAATGCTTTGATCACACTATCAAAGCGTTTATTCCAACTCCGAGAGGCTTGCACCAGTGCATAAATGGATCGCTGGAGCTTGTACACTTTGTTAGCTCCCTTTGGATCGACAAAACCTTCCGGTTGCATCATATACAACTCTTCTTCCAGAAATCCATTCAGGAATGCAGTTTTGACATCCATCTGCCAAATTTCATAATCATAAAATGCGGCAATTGCTAACATGATTCGGACAGACTTAAGCATCGCTACGGGTGAGAAGGTCTCATCGTAGTCAACCCCTTGAACTTGTCGAAAACCTTTTGCGACAAGTCGAGCTTTGTAGACAGTAATATTACCGTCAGCGTCAGTCTTCTTCTTGAAGATCCATTTATTCTCAATTGCTTGCCGATCATCGGGCAAGTCAACCAAAGTCCATACTTTGTTCTCATACATGGATCCCATCTCAGATTTCATGGCTTCAAGCCATTTTGTGGAATCTGGGCTCACCATCGCTTCTTCATAGTTTGTAGGTTCGTCATGGTCTAGTAACATAACTTCTAGAACAGGATTACCGTACCACTCTGGTGCGGATCTTACTCTGGTTGACCTACGAGGTTCAGTAACAACTTGATCTAAAGTTTCATGACCATCATCATTAACTTCCTCACTAATTGGTGTAGGTGTCGCCGAAACCATTTTATGTGATGAATTACTTCCCAATAAGGGAGCAGGTACATTTACCTTATCAAGTTCTACTTTCCTCCCACTCACTTCTTTCGAGAGAAACTCCTTCTCTAGAAAAACTCCAAATTTGGCAACAAAAGTCTTGCCTTCGGATCTGTGATAGAAGGTGTACCCAACAGTCCCCTTTGGGTATCCTATGAAGACACATTTCTCCGATTTGGGTTCGAGCTTATCAGGTTGAAGCTTTTTCACATAAGCATCGCAGCCCCAAACTTTCAGAAACGACAACTTTGGTTTCTTACCAAACCATAGTTCATAAGGCGTCGTCTCAACAGATTTCGATGGTGCCCTATTTAAGGTGAATGTGGCCGTCTCTAAAGCATAACCCCAAAATGATAGCAGTAAATCAGTAAGAGACATCATAGATCGCACCATATCTAGTAAAGTACGATTACGATGTTCGGACACACCATTACGCTGTGGTGTTCCGGGTGGCGTGAGTTGCAAAACTCTTCCGCATTGTTTCAAATGAAGACCAAACTCATAACTCAAATATTCTCCTCCATGATCATATCGTAGATACTTTATTTTCTTGTTACGATGATTTTCAACTTCACTCTGAAATTCTTTGAACTTTTCAAATGTTTCAGACTTATGTTTCATTAAGTAGATATACCCATATCTGCTTAAATCATCTATGAAGGTGAGAAAATAACGATATCCGCCACGAGTCTCAACATTCATTGGACCACATACATTTGTATGTATGATCTCCAACAAATCCGTTGCTCTCTCCATAGTTCCGGAGAACGGCGTTTTAGTCATCTTGCCCATGAGGCACGGTTCGCAAGTACCAAGTGATTCATAATCAAGTGGTTCCAAAAGTCCATCAGTATGGAGTTTCTTCATGCGTTTTATTCCGATATGACCTAAATGGCAGTGCCACAAATAAGTTGCACTATCATTATCAACTCTGCATCTTTTGGCTTCAATATTATGAATATGTGTATCACCACTATCGAGATTTAGTAAAAATAGACCACTCTTCAAGGGTGCATGACCATAAAAGATATTACTCATATAAATAGAACAACCATTATTCTCTGATTTTAATGAATAACCATCTGACATCAAACAAGATCCAGATATAATGTTCATGCTCAACGCTGGCACCAAATAACAATTATTTAGGTCTAATACTAATCCCGAAGGTAGATGTAGAGGTAGCGTGCCGACTGCGATCCCATCGACTTTGGAACCATTTCCCACGCGCATCGTCACCTCGTCCTTAGCCAATCTTTGCTTAATCTATAGCCCGTGTTTCGAGTTGCAAATGTTAGCAACAGAACCAGTATCAAATACCCAGGTGCTACTGCAAGCATTAGTAAGGTACACATCAATAACATGTATATCACATATACCTTTGTTCACTTTGCCATCCTTCTTATCCGCCAAATACTTGGGGCAGTTCCGCTTCCAGTGACCAGTCTGCTTGCAGTAGAAGCACTCAGTCTCAGGCTTAGGTCCAGACTTGGGTTTCTTCTCCTGAGTAGCAACTTGTTTGCTGTTCTTCTTGAAGTTCCCCTTCTTCTTCCCTTTGCCCTTTTTCTTGAAACTGGTGGTCTTATTGACCATCAACACTTGATGCTCCTTCTTGATTTCTACCTCCGCGGCCTTTAGCATCGCGAAGAGCTCGGGAATAGTCTTATTCATCCCTTGCATATTATAGTTCATCATGAAGCTTTTGTAGCTTGGTGGCAGTGATTGAAGAACTCTGTTAATGACACTATCAACAGGAAGATTAACTCCCATTGAGTCAAGTGATTATGATACCCAGACATTTTGAGTATATGTTCACTGAGAGAACTATTCTCCTCCATCTTGCAACTATAAAACTTATTGGAGACTTCATATCTCTCAATCCGGGCATTTGCTTGAAATATTAACTTCAACTCTTGGAACATCTCATATGATCCATGACGTTCAAAACATCGTTGAAGACCCGGTTCTAAGCCGTAAAGCATGGCACATTGAACTATCGAGTAGTTATCAGCTTTGCTCTGCCAAACGTTCATAACATCTGGTGTTGCTCCAGCAGCAGGCCTGGCACCCAGCGGTGCTTCCAGGACGTAATTCTTCTGTGCATCAATGAGGATAATCCTCAAGTTACGGACCCAGTCCGTGTAATTGCTACCATCATCTTTCAACTTTGCTTTCTCAAGGAACGCATTAAATTCAACGGAACAACATCACGGGCCATCTATCTACAATCAACATGGAAAAGCAAGATACTATCAGGTACTAAGTTCATGATAAATTTAAGTTCAATTAATCATATTATTTAAGAACTCCCACTTAGATAGACATCCCTCTAATCCTCTAAGTGATCACGTGATCCATATCAACTAAACCATGTCCGATCATCACGTGAGATGGAGTAGTATCAACGGTGAACATCACTATGTTGATCATATCTACTATATGATTCACGCTCGACCTTTCGGTCTCCGTGTTCCGAGGCCATATCTGTTATATGCTAGGCTCGTCAAGTTTAACTTGAGTATTCCGCGTGTGCAACTGTTTTGCACCCGTTGTATTTGAACGTAGAGCCTATCACACCCGATCATCACGTGGTGTATCAGCACGAAGAACTTTCGCAACGGTGCATACTCAGGGAGAACACTTGTACCTTGATAATTTAGTGAGAGATCATCTTATAATGCTACCGTCAATCAAAGCAAGATAAGATGCATAAAAGATTAACATCACATGCAATCAATATAAGTGATATGATATGGCCATCATCATCTTGTGCTTGTGATCTCCATCTCCGAAGCACCATCATGATCGCCATCGTCACCGGCGCGACACCTTGATCTCCATCGTAGCATCGTTGTCGTCTCGCCAATCTTATGCTTCCACGACTATCGCTACCGCTTAGTGATAAAGTAAAGCATTACAGGGCGATTGCATTGCATACAATAAAGCGACAACCATGTGGCTCCTGCTAGTTGCCAATAACTCGGTTACAAAACATGATCATCTCATACAATAAAATTTAGCATCATGCCTTGACCATATCACATCACAACATGCCCTGCAAAAACAAGTTAGACGTCCTCTACTTTGTTGTTGCAAGTTTTACGTGGCTGCTACGGGTTTAGCTAGAACCGTTCTTACCTACACATCAAAACCACAATGATAGTTTATCAAGTTGGTGCTATTTTAACCTTCGCAAGGACCGGGCGTAGCCACACTCGGTTCAACTAAAGTTGGAGAAACCGACACCCGTCAGCCACCTGTGTGCAAAGCACGTCGGTAGAACCAGTCTCGCGTAAGCGTACGCGTAATGTCGGTCCGGGCCACTTCATCCAACAATACCGCCAAACCAAAGTATGAAATGCTGGTAAGCAGTATGACTTATATCGCCCACAACTCACTTGTGTTCTACTCATGCATATGACATCTACGCATAAAACCAGACTCAGATGCCACTTTTGGGAAACGTAGTAATTTCAAAAATTTCCTACGCACACGCAAGATTATGGTGATGCACAGCAACGAGAAGGGAGAGTGTTGTCTACGTACCCTCATAGACCGAAAGCGGAAGCGTTAGCACAACGCGGTTGATGTAGTCGTACGTCTTCACGATCCAACCGATCAAGTACCGAACGTACGACACCTCCGAGTTCAGCACACGTTCAGCCCGATGATGTCCCTCGAACTCCGATCCAGCGGAGTGTTGAGGGAGAGTTTCGTCAATACGACGGCGTGGTGACGATGTTGATGTTCTACCGACACAGGGCTTCGCCTAAGCACCGCTACAGTATTATCGAGGTGGACTATGATGGAGGGGGGGCACCGCACACGGCTAAGAGATCAAGAGATCAATTGTTGTGTCTATGGGGTGCCCCCTGCCCCTGTATATAAAGGAGCAAGGGGGTGCGGCCGGCCAGGGAGAGGGTGCGCCAGGAGGATTCCTACTCCCACCGGGAGTAGGACTCCCCCGCTTTCCTAGTTGGAATAGGATTCGGGAGAATGAAAGAAAGAGGGGAAGAAGGAAAGAGGGGGCCGACCCCCTTGCCCTAAACCAATTTGGTTTGGGCCTTGGGGGGGGGGTGCCCCACACTTCCCTTGCCGCCCTCTATTTCCACTAAGGCCCATGTAGGCCCATTAAGCCCCCGGGGGGTTCCGGTAACCTCCCGGTACTCCGGTAAAATCCCAATTTCACCCGGAACACTTCCGACATCCAAATATAGGCTTCCAATATATCAATCTTTATGTCTCGATCATTTCGAGACTCCTCGTCATGTCCTTGATCACATCCTGAACTCCAAACAACCTTCGGTACATCAAAACATATAAACTCATAATATAACTGTCATCGTAACGTTAAGCGTGCGGACCCTACGGGTTCGAGAACTATGTAGACATGACCGAGGCACGTCTCCGGTCAATAACCAATAGCGGAACCTGGATGCTCATATTAGCTCCTACATATTCTACGAAGATCTTTGTCGGTCAAACCGCATAACAACATACGTTGTTCCCTTTGTTATCGGTATGTTACTTGCCCGAGATTCGATCGTCGGTATCTCAATACCTATTTCAATCTCGTTACTAGCAAGTCTCTTTACTCGTTCCGTAATACATCATCCCGCAACTAACTCATTAGTTGCAATGCTTGCAAGGCTTAAGTGATGTGCATTACCGAGAGGGCCCAGAGATACCTCTCTGATAATCGGAGTGACATCCTAATCTCGAAATACGCCAACCCAACAAGTACCTTTGGAGACACCTGTAGAGCACCTTTATAATCACCCAGTTACGTTGTGACGTTTGGTAGCACACAAAGTCTTCCTTCGGTAAACGGGAGTTGCATAATCTCATAGTCATAGGAACATGTATAAGTCATGAAGAAAGAAATAGCAACAAACTAAACGATCAAGTGCTAAGCTAACGGAATGGGTCAAGCCAATCACATCATTCTCCTAATGATGTGATCCCGTGATGAGGAAATCAATACCATTGTTACACCCACAGCCCCTACTGTTACATATACTGGACCAATTACTAGAGCTCGCGCACGCCAATTAAATTACCAGGTACTTTTGTTTCTTCGTAATGTGTCGGTGTACAAGAGTAGGGGTACCCTAGTATCCCGAACTCGTGCACGGGCAGTTGCAGCACCCCGCGGCAAGGCTTGCCGGGTGACCGCCAAGACTCTCTGTGGTTCCCTTGAAGACCATTCAAGAACAAAGTACACAAACCAAGGCCCCGGCAAGAGGAGCTTGCCGGGAAGGCCAACCAAGGCCCCGGCAAGAGGATCTTGCCGGGAGGAGCCAAGGCCCCGGCAAGAGGAGCTTGCCGGGAAGGCCAACCAAGGCCCCGGCAACAGGATCTTGCCGGGAAGAGACAAGACCCCGGCAAGAGGAGCTTGCCGGGAAGGCCACTCAAGGCATACCAAGAAAGCTTGCCGCGATGCGCCCTGCGTCCCGGCAAGATCCGGCGAGCGACAAGCTTCCGGACACGACAAGACGACGGCCGCGGCAAGGAGCTTGCCGCGGGAAACCCCCACTTCGTGCCCGCGCTCCAGCACACCTGCTAACGTGTCGCTCTAGGACTCTCCCAAGCACACGTGGCAGGAGGCCGTGCAGCTAGGGGTACGTGGTGGCAAACGGAGATGAAGAGAAGCCCATCGTGGCAAACGGTGGCGCTCCTAACGGTCACCTTTTGCACTGTTTAGGAGACTCAGACAGGCATTTAATGCCCTTGTCCCCTGCCGTCAGAGTTAGGTAGGATGCACTGTATCCACATTAGCGGTAGCTGCACCTACCGCATCCTTTTCTATTTTTACCCTTCTAGTCTACGTTGCCACCTGTCGGTGACCCCTTGAAAGTATAAAAGGAGGCCCAGGCGCAACGTAGAGGGGGTTCGGCCGGTTCGGCTCATTCGAGACACCAGAAACACTCCCACGCTCAGTCTGGTAGCGTCGATCGCTCCTGAGCAAAGATTCAATACACACAAACAAGCAGCAGTAGGGTTTTACGCATCCGTGCGGCCCGAAGCTGGGTAAAATCGCCCGCGTGTACTGCCTCGATCCGCTCTTTGTGCGCTCTCCGCCTCCCACCGAATCGAAAGGGGCCCTGTCCCCATAGGTGTTGGTGGATCAGCACCCCCCGACATAATGATTCTAATGTTCATGAGATTATGATGCTGCCTAAATTGGATATATTTGTTTTGCTTACAAATGAAGGGCCTAGCTTGGAGAAGGATGAACATTGGAGCAAGAACACGCATGGAGTTGATGGCATGCGCAAGGGGATCAAGAACGGAGTTACAAGTGATGATTTCAGGACTTTGAAGCCGCCATAAGGAGTGCATGAAGCCTTGGACGAAATATACAAGATGCCACTTCATAATATTTGTCCATAGGCTATTCTAGGTGCTGCGTCACCTTATTAATGGGCCAGGCCCATGTAATTTCGAAATACTTAAGTATAGGCTATTTTTAGAGTCCGTATGTGTGGGGAAACAAGAGTTAGGGTTGGTTTCGGACCCCACCCTCAAGGGCCACGAAATTCCCCCCTCTTCCTCCATATATACAGCCCTTAGGGCGTCATTTAGACTTCGGGTTTTGTTTAGATTAAAAGTTCGCCATAGCTGCAACTTCGCGTACTTCGTTTGTGTCCAACGACCAGACCAAGACGTCACAGAACCCCATCTTGATCAATAAAGCTTTCATCTTATATTCGCAATATCCCGATTGCAATCTCAGTTTCTTGCTTGTTCTTTGTTTGCTCGCAGGAAACAGATCCTGTGGTTAGGTTGATCGTGCTCCGGCGTGGTCAATAACCCTCGGAAGTTGGTTTAGCGATTGCTAAGGCGCGATGTCTCGCACGTTCGTAGTCGGATCGTCAAGGTCGACTCCCACAGAAAACGATAGCCACCATCTCATCGAAACATCGGGACACCTTAGCCTCTATCAAATGGTATCATATTTCCAGGTTGCTCGGTGAGATTTTACAGTTTTTCGTAGATTAGATCGAGTCTGTTCTTCATACCTACAGTCCATGAAAAAGCCAGAAAAAAATTAGGGTTAGTTCATCATATCCGAACCAATCTGAGCCTTTGCATAATCTTTTTAGGGTTTTTGCTTTGTTGAATTTGCGGTTGCATCGTCGTGTCAAGTTGCTGGTCTTAGAGTCTAGTCTTTTAGAGTTTCGAGTTCTGGTGATAAGTTGTCACGCCGCCGCCGCACCATCATCATCGCCCATCTACCACTTTTGCTTATCCGCCACCGCTCTGAATCCATATCCATATACCACCACCAATCCGTATCCATATACCACCACCAATACCATATACCACCACCGCTGCCATATACCACAACCATATATCCACCACCAATCCGAGTTCTTCTCATATTAGGTTTGTTCTTGAGATAATCTAAATTCTGATTCGTGTTTCCTTGCCTGCGTAGGTCTCGAAAAAAAAGAGTCTGGAGACCCCCGGGCAGTTTTTAGGCCAAAATTTTCATGGGCAAATTTTTTTCCCTATCCTATTTTTAGGCTTTTCCGAGTCTTTTGAGCCACGTGCCATCATAGTGATTTTTTGTCGCACTTTTTCGTCGTTGCTACCCTGATTTCCGAAAAAAAGTGAAAAAAAAAATTCGTGCCCATCCTATCAGTTTGACGAGGGAAGAGTTTTGAGACACTCGCCATTATAGTGATTTTTCGCAAAAAAAAGAGGAGCGCAAAAAAAAGGAGCGCAAAAAAGAGCAAAAAAAAAGAGTTCCAGAGTGTGCTTTTCCCTTATTTATGTGCAGCACCGTGATTTTGTTAGTGTTCTAGGCTCGCGTCTCTAGCACGGTCTAGCCTACCAGCACAGTATCGTCGTTGAGTGTTTATTCAACTTTGCATCACTGAATTGATTATTGCTGACCCTTTTTGCTACCATACTATAAGCCTTCCCAGCTCCACATACATCTACGTCGTGCGTTTGACTCTCCCTGGCAATCGCTCTATCCAAGCTTTTGAGAGTTTTGACTACAACGGTTGCCGATCACCGCCTGCTGCTGGGTAAGAACTGGTAAGAATTTGAGATTTGCTTGACGGATTTGTGACACACGCCACCACCACCACTTGTTAGTAGTCTGTAGGATCATATTCTTGTGTGTTTCTATTGCTGCTAACCATGCCAGGATCACAAGCCGACGAGACTGACTGGGAGAACTTGATGAACAAGGAGCTTCATGATACGTTTCAGCAAATGATGAGTGGACAGGTGCAAGATGTGATAAACAGATTTGAAGAGGCCATGGAGAAGATAGATGACATGGAGAAGACGTTTGAAACAAAGCTCGATAACAAGTTTGCTGAATTGCTTTCGCGTTTTCCACCACCACCACCGGCTGCTCCTGCCGCACCTCTGCAACAACAGCAACAACACCGACTACCTCCACGTCGGGAAACAGCCCTCCGCCGAGCGAGCCGTGTCCCTCTTCAGTCGGGCCAAACTGCTGGTGCTGTTGTTGATACTTCTGTGGCTCCTACTGCTGATGTGGAGGAGGATGATTATGTGGGAGATTATGAGGATGAGGTTGATCAAAATCAAAACTACGTGCCACCACCAGCACAGCAACCACCAGGTCGTCCACATGCAAATAATGGCAATGGTAGGGCTCACCCTCCGGTACGAGATCATGACCATCTCCCTAAACTAAAATTGAATATTCCACCATCTGAGGGTAGATATGTTCCTGATATATATCTTACTTGGGAGTTAGAAACTGAACAACGATTTACATGTTTACAATATCCCGAGGAGAGACGTGTTCCTGTTGCTGTTTGTGCTTTCACTAGTTTTGCATGTGTTTGGTGGTCTGAGCATTGTAGATTATATCCTATTCCGGCTACTTGGGCTGCTTTGAAAACTGCTATGCCTACTCGTTGGGTTCCACCATATTATCAACGTGAATTACTTCAAAAATTGCAGCGCTTAAGACAGGGAAAAAATTCTGTAGAAGAATATTATCAGGAATTACAAACTGGCATGATTAGATGTGGTATTGTTGAGGAGAATGAAGCTATGCTTGCACGTTTTATGGGTGGATTAAATAGAGAGATTCAGACGATTCTAGAGTATAAGGAGTATACTAATATCACTCGTTTATTCCATCTTGCTTGTAAAGCTGAACGTGAAGTGCAGGATCGACAGGCATTGGCGTGGACTAACTTTTCTGCAGGTCGACCTTCATCATGGACACCACGTGCATCATCTAGTTCCACACGTTCTGCTACACCGGCGATTCCGTCGGCTGCCACCTCCTGTTGGAAATATGCCCTAGAGGCAATAATAAAAGTTTTATTATTATATTTCCTTGTTCATGATAATTGTCTTTTATTCATGCTATAACTGTATTATCCGGAAATCGTAATACACGTGTGAATATATAGACCACAATATGTCCCTAGTGAGCCTCTAGTTGACTAGCTCGTTGTGATCAACAGATAGTCATGGTTTCCTGGCTATGGACATTGGATGTCGTTCATAACGGGATCACATCATTAGGAGAATGATGTGATGGACAAGACCCAATCCTAAGCATAGCACAAAAGATCGTGTAGTTCGTTTGCTAGAGCTTTGCCAATGTCAAGTATCTCTTCCTTTGACCATGAGATCGTGTAACTCCTGGATACCGTAGGAGTGCTTTGGGTGTATCAAACGTCACAACGTAACTGGGTGACTATAAAGGTGCACTACAGGTATCTCCGAAAGTATCTATTGTTTATGCGGATCGAGACTGGGATTTGTCACTCCGTGTAAACGGAGAGGTATCTCTGGGCCCACTCGGTAGGACATCATCATATGCGCAATGTGACCAAGGAGTTGATCACGGGATGATGTGTTACGGAACGAGTAAATTGACTTGCCGGTAACGAGATTGAACAAGGTATCGGTATACCGACGATCGAATCTCGGGCAAGTAAAATACCGCTAGACAAAGGGAATTGTATACGGGATCGATTGAGTCCTTGACATCGTGGTTCATCCGATGAGATCATCGTGGAACATGTGGGAGCCAACATGGGTATCCAGATCCCGCTGTTGGTTATTGACCGGAGAACGTCTCGGTCATGTCTACATGTCTCCCGAACCCGTAGGGTCTACACACTTAAGGTTCGATGACGCTAGGGTTATAAAGGAAGCTTGTATGTGGTTACCGAATGTTGTTCGGAGTCCCGGATGAGATCCCGGACGTCACGAGGAGTTCCGAAATGGTCCGAAGGTAAAGATTTATATATAGGAAGTCCTGTTTCGGCCATCGGGACAAGTTTCGGGGTCATCGGTATTGTACCGGGACCACCGGAAGGGTCCCGGGGGCCCACCGGGTGGGGCCACCTGCCCCGGGGGGCCACATGGGCTGTAGGGGGTGCTCCTTGGCCTACATGGGCCAAGGGCACCAGCCCCAAGAGGCCCATGCGCCTAGGGAACCCTAGAGGGAAGAGTCCTCAAGGGGGAAGGCACCTCCGAGGTGCCTTGGGGAGGATGGACTCCTCCCCCCTCTTGGCCGCCGCACCAGATGCCATCTGGAGGCTGGCCGCCGCCCTTTGGGGTGGAAAACCCTAAAGGGGGCGCAGCCCTCCCCTTCCCCTATATATATGAGGCCTAGGGGCTGCCCATAATACGCGATTTGATCTCTCGTTGGTGCAGCCCTGCCCCTCTCCCTCCTCCTCCTCTCCCATGGTGCTTGGCGAAGCCCTGCAGGATTGCCACGCTCCTCCATCACCACCATGCCGTTGTGCTGATGCTGGATGGAGTCTTCCTCAACCTCTCCCTCTCTCCTTGCTGGATCAAGGTGTGGGAGACGTCACCGGGCTGTACGTGTGTTGAACGCGGAGGTGCCGTCCGTTCGGCACTAGGATCATCGGTGATCTGAATCACGACGAGTACGACTCCATCAACCCCGTTCACTTGAACGCTTCCGCTTAGCGATCTACAAGGGTATGTAGATGCACTCTCCTTTCTACTCGTTGCTGGTCTCTCCATAGATAGATCTTGGTGTTACGTAGGAAATTTTTTGAATTTCTGCTACGTTCCCCAACAGTGGCATCATGAGCGAGGTCTATTGCGTAGATTCTTTGCACGAGTAGAACACAAAGTAGTTGTGGGCGTTGATGTTGTTCAATATGCTTACCGTTACTAGTCCAATCTTGTTTCGACGGTATTGTGGGATGAAGCGGCCCGGACCGACCTTACACGTACTCTTACGTGAGACAGGTTCCACCGATTGACATGCACTTGGTGCATAAGGTGGCTAGCGGGTGCCAGTCTCTCCCACTTTAGTCGGAACGGATTCGATGAAAAGGGTCCTTATGAAGGGTAAATAGCAATTGGCATATCACTTTGTGGTTTTGCGTAGGTAAGAAACGTTCTTGCTAGAAACCCATAGCAGCCACGTAAAACATGCAAACAACAATTAGAGGACGTCTAACTTGTTTTTGCAGGGTATGCTATGTGATGTGATATGGCCAAAAGGATGTGATGAATGATATATGTGATGTATGAGATTGATCATGTTCTTGTAATAGGATTCACGACTTGCATGTCGATGAGTATGACAACCGGCAGGAGCCATAGGAGTTGTCTTTATTTTTTGTATGACCTGCGTGTCATTGAAGAACGCCATGTAACTTACTTTACTTTATTGCTAAACGCGTTAGCCATAGAAGTAGAAGTAGTCGTTGGCGTGACAACTTCATGAAGACACGATGATGGAGATCATGATGATGAAGATCATGGTGTCAAGCCGGTGACAAGATGATCATGGAGCCCCGAAGATGGAGATCAATGGAGCTATATGATATTGGCCATATCATGTCACAACTATATAATTGCATGTGATGTTTATTATGTTTATGCATCTTGTTTACTTAGGACGACGGTAGTAAATAAGATGATCCCTTACAAAATTTCAAGAAGTGTTCTCCCCTAACTGTGCACCGTTGCTACAGTTCGTCGCTTCTAAGCACCACGTGATGATCGGGTGTGATGGATTCTTACGTTCACATACAACGGGTGTAAGACAGTTTTACACAGCGAAAACACTTAGGGTTAACTTGACGAGCCTAGCATGTGCAGACATGGCCTCGGAACACGGAGACCGAAAGGTCGAGCATGAGTCGTATAGTAGATACGATCAACATGAAGATGTTCACCGACGTTAACTAGTCCGTCTCACGTGATGATCGGACACGGGCTAGTTGACTCGGATCATGTAATCACTTAGATGACTAGAGGGATGTCTATCTGAGTGGGAGTTCATAAGATGAACTTAATTATCCTGAACATAGTCAAAAGACCTTTTGCAAATTATGTCATAGTTCACGCTATAGTTCTACTGTTTTAGTTATGTTCCTAGAGAAAATATAGTTGAAAGTTGACAGTAGCGATTATGCGGACACTAGAACGCTTATGTCCTTAATGCACTGCTTAGTGTGCTGAACCCCAAACGTTGTTTGTAGATGTTGCGAACATCGGACATACACATTTTGATAACTACGTGATAGTTCAGTTAAATGGTTTAAGTAGAGGCACCAAAGACGTTTTCGAAACGTCGTGGAACATATGAGATGTTTCGAGGGCTGAAATTAGGATTTCAGGCTCGTGCCCACGTCAAGAGGTATGAGACCTTCGACGATTTTCTTAGCCTGCAAACTAAGGGAGAAAAGCTCAATTGTTGAGCTTGTGCTCAGATTGTCTGAGTGCAACAATCACTTGAATCGAGTGGGAGTTGATCTTCCAGATGAAATAGTGATAGTTTCTCAAAAGTCATTACCACCAAGCTGCTAGAGCTTCGTGATGAACTATAACATATCAGGGATAGATATGATGATCCTTGAAATATTCGCGTTGTTTGACACCGCGAAAGTAGAAATCAGGAAGGAGCATCAATTGTTGATGGTTGATGAAACCACTAGTTTTAAGAAGGGCAAGGGAAAGAAGGGATACTTCATGAAACGGCAAATCAGCTGCTGCACCAATGAAGAAACCCGAGGTTGAACCCAAACCCGAGACTAAGTGCTTCTGTAATAAGGGGAACAAACACTGGAGCAGGATTACCCTAGATACTTGGTAGATGAGAAGGCTGGCAAGGTCGATAGAAGTATATTGGATATACATTATGTTAGTGTGTACTTTACTAGTACTCCTAGTAGCACCAGGGTATTAGATACCGGTTCGGTTGCTAAGTGTTAGTAACTCGAAATAAAAGCTACGGAATAAAACGGAGACTGGCTAAAGGTGAGCTGACGATATGTGTTGGAAGTGTTTCCAAGTTTGATGTGATCTAACATCGCACGCTCCCTCTACCATCAAGACTAGTGTTAAACCTGAATAAGTGCTCTTGCACCTAAATGAATGGTTTATTGAATCTCGATCGTAGTGATACACATGTTCATGCCAAAAGATATAAGATAGTAATGATAGTATCACTTACTTGTGGCACTGCCATGTAAGTCATAATGGTATAAAACGCATGAAGAAGCTCCATGTTGATGGATCTTTGGACTCACTCGTTTTTGAAAAGTTTGAGACATGCGAACCATGTCTATTGGTGTATACGCATGAAGAAACTCCATGCAAATGGACCGTTCGGACTCACTTGATTTTGAATCACTTGAGATATGCAAATCATACCACATAGGCAAGATGACTGAAAAGCCTCGGTTTCAATAAGATGGAACAAGATAGCAACTTGTTGGAAGTAACACATTTTGATGTGTGTAGTCCAATAAGTGCTGAGGCATGCAGTGAATATCGTTATGTTCTTACTTCACAGATGATTCGAGTAAATGTTGAGTATATTTACTTGATGAAACACAAGTCTGAATTATTGAATGGTTCAAGTAATTTCAGAGTGAAGTAGCAGATCATTGTGACAAGAGGATAAAATGTCTATGATATGATCATAGAGATGAATATCTGAGTTACGAGTTTTGGCACACAATTAAGACATTGTGGAAATTGTTTCGCAATTAATACCGCCTGGAACACCATAATGTGATGGTGTGTCCGAACATCATAGTTGCACCCTATTGGATATGGTGCGTACCATGATGTCTCTTATCGAATTACCACTATCGTTCATGGGTTAGGCATTAGAGACAACCACACTCATTTTAATAGGGTACCACGTAATTCCGTTTGAGATGACACCGGTTTAGAGAAACCTATGTTGTCGTTTCTTAAAGGTTTGGGGCTGCGACGCTTATGAGAAAAAGTTTCAGGTTGATAAGATCGAACCCAAAGCGGATAAAATGCATCTTCATAGGAAACCCAAAACAGTTGGGTATACCTCCTAATTCAGATCCGAAAGCAATATGGATTGTTTCTTGAATCGGGTCCTTTCTCGAGGAAAAGTTTCTCTCGAAAGAATTGAGTGGGAGGATAGTGGAGATTTGATGAGGTTATTGAACCGTCTCTTCAACTAGTGTGTGACAGGGCACAGGGAGTTGTTCCTGTGGCACCTACACCAATTGAAGCGGAAGCTTATGATATTGATCATGAAACTTCGGATCAAGTCACTACCAAACCTCGTAGGACGACAAGGACACGTACTACTTCGGAGTGGTAAGGTGATCCTGTCTTGAAGGTCATGTTGCTAGACAACAATGAACCTACGAGCTATGGAGAAGCGATGGTGGGCCCGAATTCCGACAAATGGTTAGAAGCCATGAAATCCGAGATAGTATCCATATATCAGAACAAAGCATGGACTTTGATGGACTTGCCCGATGATCGGCAATCCATTGAGATAAATGGATCTTTTAAGAAGAAGACGGACGTGGATGGTAATGTCACCATCTATGAAGCTCGACTTGTGGCGAAGTGTTTTCCGACAAGTTCAAGGAGTTGACTACGATGAGATTTTCTCACTCGTAGCGATGCTTAAAGTCCGTCGGAATCATGTTAGCATTAGCTGCATTTATGAAATCTAGCAGATGGATGTCAAGACAAGTTTCCTTACTAGTTTTCGTAAGGAAAGGTTGTATGCAATACAATCAGAAAAGATTTGTCGATCCTAAGGATGCTAAAAGGTATGCTAGCCCCAACGATCCTTTTAAGGACTGGAGTAAGCATCTCGGAGTTGGAATGTACGCTTTGATGATCAAAGATTTTGGATTTATACAAAGTTTATGAGAAACTTGTATTTCCAAAGAAGTGAGTGGGAGCACTATAAAATTTCTGATGAGTATATGTTGTTGACATATTGTTGATCAGAAATGACGTAGAATTTCTGGAAAGCATATAGGGTTATTTTGAAAGTGTTTTTCAATGGAAAGCCTGGATTAAGCTACTTGAACATTGAGCATCAAGATCTATAAGGATAGATCAAAATGCTTAATAATACTTTCAAATGAGCACATACCTTGACATGATCTTGAAGGTGTTCAAGATGGACCAGTCAAAGAAGGAGTTCTTGCCTGAGTTATAAGGTACGAAGTTAAGACTTAAAGCTCGACCACGGCAGAATAGAGAGAAAGGACGAAGGTCGTCCCCTATGCTTAAGACGTAGGCTCTTCAGTATGCTATGCTGTGTACCGCACCTGAAGTGTGCCTTGCCATGAGTCAGTCAAGGGGTACAAGAGTAATCCAAGAATGGCTCATAGGACAGCGGTCAAAGTTATCCTTAGAAATTAGTGGACTAAGGAATTTTTCTCGATTATGGAGGTGATAAAAGAGTTCGTCGTAAAGGGTTACGTCGATGCAAGCTTAACACCTATCCAAATAGCTCCAAGTAGAACAGTTATTTGGATTAGCTCCAAATAGAGCGTGGTAGCTGCATCTAGGAGATGACATAGAGATTTGTAAAGCACACACGGATCTGAAAGGTTCAGACCCGTTGACTAAAACCTCTCTCACAAGCAACATGATCAAACATAAAACTCATTGAGTGTTAATCACATAGTGATGTGAACTAGACTACTGACTCTAGTAAACTCTTGGGTATTAGTCACATGGCGATGTGACCTGTGAGTGTTAATCACATGGCGATGTGAACTAGATTATTGACTCTAGTGCAAGTGGGAGACTGTTGGAAATATGCCCTAGAGGCAATAATAAAAGTTTTATTATTATATTTCCTTGTTCATGATAATTGTCTTTTATTCATGCTATAACTGTATTATCCGGAAATCATAATACACGTGTGAATATATAGACCACAATATGTCCCTAGTGGGCCTCTAGTTGACTAGCTCGTTGTGATCAACAGATAGTCATGGTTTCCTGGCTATGGACATTGGATGTCGTTGATAACGGGATCACATCATTAGGAGAATGATGTGATGGACAAGACCCAATCCTAAGCATAGCACAAAAGATCGTGTAGTTCGTTTGCTAGAGCTTTGCCAATGTCAAGTATCTCTTCCTTTGACCATGAGATCGTGTAACTCCTGGATACCGTAGGAGTGCTTTGGGTGTATCAAACGTCACAACGTAACTGGGTGACTATAAAGGTACACTACATGTATCTCCGAAAGTATCTATTGTTTTATGCGGATCGAGACTGGGATTTGTCACTCCGTGTAAATGGAGAGGTATCTCTGGGCCCACTCGGTAGGACATCATCATATGCGCAATGTGACCAAGGAGTTGATCACGGGATGATGTGTTACGGAACGAGTAAAGTGACTTGCCGGTAACGAGATTGAACAAGGTATCGGTATACCGACGATCGAATCTCGGGCAAGTAAAATACCGCTAGACAAAGGGAATTGTATACGGGATCGATTGAGTCCTTGACATCGTGGTTCATCCGATGAGATCATCGTGGAACATGTGGGAGCCAACATGGGTATCCAGATCCCGCTGTTGGTTATTGACCGGAGAACGTCTCGGTCATGTCTACATGTCTCCCGAACCCGTAGGGTCTACACACTTAAGGTTCGATGACGCTAGGGTTATAAAGGAAGCTTGTATGTGGTTACCGAATGTTGTTTGGAGTCCCGGATGAGTTCCCGGACGTCACGAGGAGTTCCGGAATGGTCCGGAGGTAAAGATTTATATATAGGAAGTCCTGTTTCGGCCATCGGGACAAGTTTCGGGGTCATCGGTATTGTACCGGGACCACCGGAAGGGTCCCGGGGGCCCACCGGGTGGGGCCACCTGCCCCGGGGGGCCACATGGGCTGTAGGGGGTGCGCCTTGGCCTACATGGGCCAAGGTCACCAGCCCCAAGAGGCCCATGCGCCTAGGGAACCCTAGAGGGAAGAGTCCTCAAGGGGGAAGGCACCTCCGAGGTGCCTTGGGGAGGATGGACTCCTCCCCCCCTCTTGGCCGCCGCACCAGATGCCATCTGGAGGCTGGCCGCCGCCCTTTGGGGTGGGAAACCCTAAAGGGGGCGCAGCCCTCCCCTTCCCCTATATATATGAGGCCTAGGGGCTGCCCATAATACGCGATTTGATCTCTCGTTGGTGCAGCCCTGCCCCTCTCCCTCCTCCTCCTCTCCCATGGTGCTTGGCGAAGCCCTGCGGGATTGCCACGCTCCTCCATCACCACCATGCCGTTGTGCTGATGCTGGATGGAGTCTTCCTCAACCTCTCCCTCTCTCCTTGCTGGATCAAGGCGTGGGAGACGTCACCGGGCTGTACGTGTGTTGAACACGGAGGTGCCGTCCGTTCGGCACTAGGATCATCGGTGATCTGAATCACGACGAGTACGACTCCATCAACCCCGTTCACTTGAACGCTTCCGCTTAGCGATCTACAAGGGTATGTAGATGCACTCTCCTTTCTACTCGTTGCTGGTCTCTCCATAGATAGATCTTGGTGTTACGTAGGAAAATTTTTGAATTTCTGCTACGTTCCCCAACACCTCCAACCGTGATACAATAAAGCAGGCACAATCACCACTATCTGCCAAGAGCACACCTTCTGGGCCTGCAAAGAGCTCTTCTTCATCCATGGCATCAACAGGGCAAACACATGATATTATTTGTCGACGTTGCAAGGGTGGAGGTCATTATGCGAGAGAATGCCCATCTAAGCGTGTGATGATTGTTACTGAGGATGGTGGGTATGAGTCCGCTAGTGACTATGATGAGGAGACTTTGGCTCTTATTACACGTGAAGAACACGGTGGAGACGATTCTGATCATGAGACGCAATACATGGCTCCTGAAGATCCTGACAGGTATGAATGTTTAGTTGCTCAACGTGTTTTGAGTGTGCAGGTTACACAAGCTGAGCAAAATCAGAGGCATAATTTGTTCCATACAAAGGGAGTTGTGAAGGAACGTTCTGTTCGCGTGATCATAGATGGAGGGAGCTGCAATAACTTGGCTAGCATGGAGATGGTGGAGAAGCTATCTCTCACCACAAGACCACATCCACATCCTTACTACATCCAATGGTTCAACAACAGCGGCAAGGTTAAGGTAACACGTACTGTTCGTGTGCATTTTAGTATCTCTACATATGCTGATTATGTTGATTGTGATGTGGTACCTATGCAAGCATGTTCCTTATTACTTGGTAGACCATGGCAATTTGATAAAAATTCTGTACACCATGGTAGAAACAATCAGTATACTCTTGTTCATAATGATAAAAATATTACTTTGCTTCCTATGACTCCTGATTCCATTTTGAAAGATGATATTAATAGAGCTAATAAAGCAAAACAGGAGACAAATAAGAGTGAAAATCAGATTGTGGCAAAAGAATTTGAGCACCAAATGAAGCCTAATAATAAACCATCTACTGTTGTTTCTGAAATTAAATTGAAAAGTGCATGTTTACTTGCCACCAAATCTGATATTGATGAGCTAGATTTTAGCAAATCTGTTTGCTATGCTTTTGTGTGCAAAGAGGCATTATTTTCATTCGCGGACGTGCCTTCCTCTTTGCCCCCTGCTGTCACTAACATTTTGCAGGAGTTCGCTGACGTCTTTCCACAAGACGTGCCACCGGGATTACCACTTATTCGAGGGATTGAGCATCAAATTGACTTAATTCCCGGTGCTTCGCTACCCAACCGTGCACCATACCGTACCAATCCAGAGGAGACGAAGGAGATTATGCGTCAAGTACAAGAACTGCTCGACAAAGGTTATATACGCGAATCCCTTAGTCCTTGTGCTGTTCCTATCATTTTAGTGCCGAAAAAGGATGGTACGTCGCGTATGTGCGTTGATTGTAGAGGCATTAATAATATTACTATTCGTTATCGTCATCCTATTCCTAGGCTACATGATATGCTTGATGAATTGAGTGGCTCTACAATATTCTCCAAAGTTGATTTGCGTAGTGGATACAATCAAATTCGTATGAAATTGGGTGATGAATGGAAAAAAGCATTTAAAACTAAATTTGGATTATATGAGTGGTTAGTCATGCCTTTTGGGTTAACTAATGCACCTAGTACTTTCATGAGGCTAATGAACAAAGTTTTACGTGCTTTCATTGGACGATTTGTGGTAGTTTACTTTGATGACATATTGATTTGTAGCAAATCTCTGGAGGAACATTTGGAACATTTACGTGCTGTTTTTATTGCTCTACGTGATGCACGTTTGTTTGGAAACGTTGGAAAGTGCACCTTTTGCACCGACCGAGTATCTTTTCTTGGCTATGTTGTTACTCCACAGGGAATTGAAGTTGATAAAGCCAAGATTGAAGCTATTGAGAGTTGGCCGCAACCCAAAACGGTCACACAAGTGAGGAGTTTCCTTGGCCTCGCTGGTTTCTATAGGCGTTTTGTGAGAGATTTCAGCACCATTGCTGCACCTCTCAACGAGCTTACAAAGAAGGATGTGCCTTTTGTTTGGGGTACCGCACAGGAAGAAGCCTTGACGGTATTGAAAGATAAGTTGACACATGCTCCTTTACTCCAACTTCCTAATTTCAATAAGACTTTTGAGCTTGAATGTGATGCTAGTGGAATTGGATTAGGAGGTGTGTTATTACAAGATGGAAAACCTGTTGCATACTTTTCTGAAAAATTGAGTGGGCCTAGTCTGAACTATTCTACTTATGATAAAGAATTATATGCTCTTGTTCGGACCTTAGAAACATGGCAACATTATTTATGGCCCGAGGAATTTGTTATACATTCTGATCATGAATATTTGAAACACATTAAAAGTCAAGCAAAACTGAACCGTAGACATGCTAAATGGGTTGAATTCATTGAGACTTTCCCTTATGTCATTAAACACAAGAAGGGTAAAGAAAATGTTATTGCTGATGCCTTGTCTTGTCGTTATACTATGCTTTCACAACTTGACTTTAAAATATTTGGTTTGGAGACCATCAAAGATCAATATGTTCATGATGCTGAATTTAAAGATGTATTGTAGAATTGTAAGGAAGGGAGAACTTGGAACAAGTTCGTTCTTAACGATGGATTTGTGTTTCGTGCTAACAAGCTATGCATTCTAGCTAGCTCCGTTCGTCTTTTGTTGTTGCAGGAGGCGCATGGAGGAGGATTAATGGGACACTTTGGCGTCAAGAAGACGGAGGATATACTTGCTACACATTTCTTTTGGCCAAAGATGAGACGGGATGTTGAGCGTTTTGTTGCTCGCTGCACTACATGTCAAAGAGCTAAGTCACGACTCAATCCTCATGGTTTATATATGCCTTTGCCTGTACCTAGTGTTCCTTGGGAGGATATATCTATGGACTTTGTTTTAGGTTTACCTCGAACAAAGAAGGGGAGGGATAGCATATTTGTTGTCGTGGATAGGTTCTCGAAAATGGCACACTTTATACCATGTCATAAAAGCGATGATGCTGTTAATGTTGCTGATTTGTTCTTTCGTGAAATTATTCGCTTACATGGTGTGCCAAATACTATTGTTTCAGATCGTGATACTAAATTTCTTAGCCACTTTTGGAGATGTTTATGGGCTAAGTTGGGGACTAAGCTGCTTTTTAGTACTACTTGTCACCCCAAACTGATGGACAAACTGAAGTAGTCAACAAAACATTGTCTACTATGCTTAGGGCCGTTTTGAAGAATAACAAGAAAATGTGGGAAGAATGCTTGCCTCATATTGAATTTGCTTATAATCGTTCATTGCATTCTACTACTAAGATGTGCCCTTTTGAAATTGTGTATGGTTTCCTACCTCGTGCACCTATTGATTTGTTGCCTCTTCCATCTTTAGAGAAGGTTAATTTTGATGCTAAAGAATGTTCTGAATTGATTTTAAAAATGCATGAGTTAACTAAGGAAAACATTGAGCGTGTGAATGCTAAATATAAACTTGCTGGAGATAAGGGTAGAAAACATGTTGTGTTTGCGCCTGGAGATCTTGTTTGGTTACATTTGCGTAAAGATAGATTTCCTAATCTGCGCAAATCAAAGCTAATGCCACGTGTTGATGGTCCTTCTAAGGTGTTAGAGAAAATAAATGATAATGCATATAAACTTGAGCTACCTGTAGATTTTGGGGTTAGTCCCACTTTTAACATTGCAGATTTGAAGCCTTATTTGGGTGAGGAAGATGCGCTTTCATCGAGGACGACTTCATTTCAAGAAGGGGAGGATGATGAGGACATCAATACCATTGTTACACCCACAGCCCCTACTGTTACATATACTGGACCAATTACTAGAGCTCGCGCACGCCAATTAAATTACCAGGTACTTTCGTTTCTTGGTAATGATTCTAATGTTCATGAGATTATGATGCTGCCTAAATTGGATACATTTGTTTTGCTTACAAATGAAGGGCCTAGCTTGGAGAAGGATGAACATTGGAGCAAGAACACGCATGGAGTTGATGGCATGCACAAGGGGATCAAGAACGGAGTTACAAGTGATGATTTCAGGACTTTGAAGCCGCCATAAGGAGTGCATGAAGCCTTGTACGAAATATACAAGATGCCACTTCATAATATTCGTCCATAGGCTATTCTAGGTGCTGTGTCACCTTATTAATGGGCCATGCCCATGTAATTTCGAAATACTTAAGTATAGGCTATTTTTAGAGTCCGTATGTGTGGGGAAACAAGAGTTAGGGTTGGTTTCGGACCCCACCCTCAAGGGCCACGAAATTCCCCCTCTTCCTCTATATATACAACCCTTAGGGCGTCGTTTAGACTTTGGGTTTTGTTTAGATTAAAAGTTCGCCATAGCTGCAACTTCGCGTACTTCGTTTGTGTCCAACGACCAGACCAAGACGTCACAGAACCCCACCTTGATCAATAAAGCTTTCATCTTATATTCGCAATATCCCGATTGGAATCTCAGTTTCTTGCTTGTTCTTTGTTTGCTCACAGGAAACAGACCCTCGTGGTTAGGTTGATCGTGCTCCGGCGTGGTCAATAACCCTCGGAAGTTGGTTTAGCGATTGCTAAGGCGCGATGTCTCGCACGTTCGTAGTCGGATCGTCAAGGTCGACTCCCATAGAAAATGATAGCCACCATCTCATCGAAACATCGGGACACCTTAGCCTCTATCATCCCGTTAATCAAATGACAACCCATGTCAATGGTTAGGAAACTTAACCATCTTTGATCAATGAGCTAGTCAAGTAGAGGCATACTAGTGACACTCTATTTGTCTATGTATTCACACATGTATTATGTTTCCGGTTAATACAATTCTAGCATGAATAATAAACATTTATCATGATATAAGGAAATAAATAATAACTTTATTATTGCCTCTAGGGCATATTTCCTTCACGCTCTCCTCCTCGCATTTCTTTCGCTCCATCCTCTCCTTTTCACGACGCTCTTCATCCAAGCCTCTCTGAAATGCTTCTTCAAACAGCTGCTGCCTCCTTCGACAATCTCGATGTTGATCTTTCTTAACCTCTTCTGGCATATCTTGATCTATCGATGTGAATACTTACAAAGTGGAGGCGGTGACTACGTACGAATAAAGAACAAATGTGGTCATTAGTAAGATAGGTTCAAGTTGTAGGGTTGAATACTCTTTGAATTTCAACAACTTACCAGCGGTACATCATAGGCGTGAGCTGGATGAGGATGATCATAGGCATAGTTGGGACAAACAAAATATCTTCTTCCTTTCGTCCATGATTTCTTGCGGTCGGTGGATACCTTAACTTTGCAAACATCTCCACACCAACATGATGGAGTTCTCATATCTTTGTCCTTCACCTTATCCAACTCGGCGTCTGTCCACTTGTCCGGCATGTCCTCGCGGTTAGCACACGAGGGCCTCGTCATGGAACCGGAAGAAGCCATGCCTATAAAGAAAAAATTGGTAGTTGGTAAAGTAAAATAACATTTATATATGCAAGAAAAACAAATAACAAGACCGAATTAAGCCAATAAATGTAAGTACCGTTCACATTATTTCAACCATCCGGGTTAAGCAAGATGTCAATAGGCCTTCCTATATCAACCCTTCTCGTCCTACGACCACGGCCACCGGTACCCGACCGCCCCCACACCCTCTAATAGTGTCTCCTCGTCCACTACCGCCAAGATTCGTCCATCCTCCACGTGCATCACTCCTACCTCCTCGTCCACTACCACTCCTACTTCCTCGTGTGCCACCGGTACCTCCTCTTTGAGCACCAGTTTGACTAGTGGGATCCGGATGTTGGCATCGGTCCGTGGCTTTTTCGTGCATTTCCTAAAATTGTGTCCCGGCTCGTCACATTGACCACAACTATTGATGTTCGGTGCCTCCATGAAATGGGAGCTACCAAATTGTTTCATTCCGGTGTATCCATCTAGATCATCGATGTCACCCCTAAACCTCTTCTTTCTCCTTCTTCTTCCCTTTGTAGGCACCATGAGTTCGGGGTCGGGGACGATGTGTGGCCCATCATACTCAGGCCACTGTGACTGATCGAGGAAGGGATGAAACCTAGGAGCCCATGTCAACCTCATTCATTCCAATGTGAACTCATGCAACCACACGACGGTACCATCGGATACGTTCAAGTTTTTGAACCTTGCGGCGGTCATCACATGCGAGCAAGGGAAATGATACTTGTGAGGTCTCTCACATTGACACCACCGGGTCTTGAGGCACACGTCATATGCTACTCCACCGTACGTCATGCCGTCCCTTGTTGTGCCACCTGGCTCATCGACTTGGTAGATTTGTTCTTTTTCATTGAAACTAATGATTTGCTGATGCCAAGACTTGCGCGCTTGATGCTTCAACCAATCCTAAACTTTGAAGGGAAATTCCATTTTCTCACCTATCCATTTGGTCGTCACTTCAGAATGCCTCAGAAAATACTCGTTCAGCTTGAAGAAGGTATATTTCACTATTGTAGTGACCGGCAAGGAACGGACACCCTTGAGCACGTTGTTGAAGCATTCCACCATGTTACTTGTCATGTCTCCGTATCGGAAACCTCCTTCGTCGTAAGCACGTGACCACTTATGCTTCTCCGAAAAATGCCTTATCAAGAATTCTCTCCCTCCTTTGTTCTTCTCCAACACCTTGAATAGTTTGTCATAGCGGTTTTGGAATGTGTCGGTGTTGAATGCCACACAAACATGGGTAAGATCTTTGCAAAACTCCTTACTCTTGCATGCACGGTAAAAGTTTGCCACGAAATGCCTCATGCACCAACGGTGTTGGAGCTTTGGATAGCATGGAATGTCAACTTCTATTGCTTTGAGAATCCCATGATGGCGATCTGATATAATGCACACCTCTCTTTTGGGGCCAATCACCTTCGTCCTCACATGATCCATAAAACCACTCCCAAGTATCATCGTGCTCGGAAGGCACCAACGCAAATGCCACTGGCAACACATTGCCATTGGACGAGTGGGCCATTGCTACCATCAACATGCCCTTGTACTTTCCGGTCAAGAATGTGCCATCAATTGACAAGATGGGGCGGCAATTCCTAAATGCATCGATGCATTGCCCAAAGCTCCAAAAAGCTCGATGAAACACCCCCTCGATTGACTCGACCCTATGGCGCATGCCCAGGTTCCTATGAGCAATGGCTCCCAACATTCTTGGAAGAATATTGTACGGGGTGACATAATCACCATGCAACATCCTTATAGCGTTTGCCTTGGCCATCCACACCTTTCCACACTTGACCGGGTACCCGAATCGTTCAAAGACCAAACTCATGAGGAACTTCACCTTCATAGTTGGATCATGGGATATCTCATTCAACAATTTGTATCCTAGATACTCGGACGCGAGTTGGCAGTGTCCCTTGCTTCGGTCCGCTTTCTCCGGTGGTATGCACTCGTGGGTGGCCACACAACTCTTCAACTCCCATTGCCCGGTTTCCTTGATCTTTCTTCCATGGACCTTCCATGGACAACCTTATTTGTCACATTTTATGGTGTAGCGCAAATTTTGGTTGGAATGACCAACAACGAACGGCCTATGGTTCCGAATGGCGTAGTCATTCAACCATATCTTAAACTCTTGCAAACAACCAAACTTGATCCCTTTCTTTAAATGAGCATTCTCATCCTCACCCGGGGGCCTTGGATCACCCATCCTCGGGCAAGGTGATGGTTCGACCAAGCCCAACCTCATGCCACCATCAACAACGGCCTTGTCTGCAAGACTAAGATCACGAAACAAAGAGGGTCCTCTTTCCTTGCCATTGACCTTCTTGTGAATTTGATTTTCTTGTGGCATGAATCCATCCTCATCCAATTCTTCCGATGGACCCTCATCATCTGACTCATACCTACACATACGACTATAAGGGAGGTTACGGTCCATGTCTTGTTGATGCACAATGACATCCAAGTCACCATTGGGATTGTAATACATCTCTTCTTCTTCCACATACACATCATCTTGAGCAATAGCATCTCCATCAACATGAGCAATGGCATCTTCATCAACATGAACATTTACATGTTCATCAACATGAGCAACGGCCTCATCTCCAACATGATCATCACCTAGAAGAACTATGGCTCTAGCATTGATGTCCTCTTCATTTGGTTGGCTACTTGGTGGTTGGCTAGCCGCATTGTGATCATACACCATGAAAACATCATTTATTGGGGAGGACACATTCCGGTTCAAGTCGAGTAGTGGCCGAGGAACTTCAACCTTTGTGGCAAATAACTCAAGTGACTTGTCTTGTGATCCCTCAACTTTCTCCTTATACACATCCCAATGCAATTGAGAGGTGATGGGCATACTCTTTAATCAGGATTTTACTCCCACTCCCACATCATATCACCCAATAAGCTTAACACCATCACTTGGGTTAATCCAATTGAGGACGCTTCTCACTTTCACGACAATATCATCATAGCTCAGGCTTGTGTCAAAAACCATGGCCTCCTCCCCTTCGTCGGCATTTCCATCCATGAAAGCCGCCTTGTCCAAATAATGCACATTCACTAGTTTATCCATCTAAAAACAATGGAACAAAATTGAGTCATCCATGCACCGGCCATTTCATATGAATGAACTATCTAAAATATATGATTTGAATCAATCAACTAGTAACCTTAATCATAGCACTAAACCTGGTGAGGAAATCAATACCATTGTTACACCCACAACCCCTGCTGCTATACATATTGGACCAATTACTAGAGCTCACACACGGCAATTGAATTATCAAGTACTTTCGTTTCTTGGTAATGATTCTAATGTTCATGAGAATATGATGCTGCCTAAATTGGATACATTTGTTTTGCTTACAAATGAAGGGCCTAGCTTGGACAAGAAAGATGAACCTTGGAGCAAGTTCAAGCATGGAGAGGATGGCATGCGCAAGGGGATCAAGAACGGAGTTACAAGTGATGATTTCAGGACTTTGAAGCCATCATAAGGAGTGCATGAAGCCTTGGACGAAATATACAAGATGCCACTTCATAAATTTCGTCCAGAGGCTATTCTAGGTGCCGCGTCATCTTATTATTGGGCCAGGCCCATGTATTTTCGAAATACTTAAGTATAGGCTGTTTTTAGAGTCCGTATGTGTGGGGGAACAAGAGTTAGGGTTGGTTTCGGACCCCTCCTCCAAGGGCCACGAAATTCCCCCCTCTTCCTCCATATATACAGCCCTTAGGGTATCGTTTAGACTTTGGGTTTTGTTTAGATTAAAAGTTTGCCATAGCTGCAACTTCGCGTACTTCGTTTGTGTCCAACGACCAGACCAAGACGTCATAAAACCCCACCTTCATTAATAAAGCTTTCCTCTTTAATTCGCAATATCCAGATTGCAATCTTAGTTTCTTGCTTGTTCTTTGTTTGCTCGTAGGAAATAGACCCTCGTGGTCAGGTTGATCGTGCTCCGTCATGGTCAATAACCCTCGGAAGTTGGTTTAGCGATTGCTAAGGTGCAACGTCTTCGCACGTTCGTAGTCGGATCGTCAAAGTCGACTCCCACAGAAAACGATATCTATCTCATCGAAACATCGGGACACCTTCGCCTCTATCAAGTGGTATCAGATTTCCAGGTTGCTCAGTGAGATTTTACAGTTTTTCGTAGTTTAGATCGAGTCTGTTCTTCATACCTACAGTCCACGAAAAAAGCCAAAAAAATAGGGTTAGTTCATCATATCCGAACCAATCTGAGCCTTTGCATAGTCTTTTTAGAGTTTTGCTTTGTTGAATTTGCGGTTGCATCGTCGTGTTGAGTTGCTGGTCTTAGCGTCTAGTCCCTTAGAGTTTCGAGTTCTGTTCACAGGTTGTCACACCGCCGCTGCACCATTGTCATCATCTTTGCCATATACCACCACCCCACCATATACATCGCCGCTGCCATATGCAACCACCATTCCGAGTCCACATATACCATCGCCATATACAACCACCAATCCGAGTCCGCATATACCATCGCCATATACCACCACCAATCCAAGTCCAGATATACCATCGCCATATACAACCACTAGTCCGAGTTCCAGCAGATTCATCGCCGCCACCAGTCCGAGTTCCACCACATTCATCTCCGGTACCAGTCCTAGTCCGAGTCCAATATTTGTTGATTTGTTTTCGAGTTCCAGATCACGCGATACTTCGAGTCGTGACAGAGTAGGACTCCCAAAATTCCGTGCTACCAGCAGTAGAAAAATAGTTACAAACTAAAAAAAAACTAAGTCTGGAAAATTCTGGCTAGGCAGTTTTTAGACCATTTGTAGACTTTTTCGAAAAAAATTTATTGCGGAGCAAAAAAAAGAGGAAAAAAAGTAAAAAAAAAGAGAAAAAAAGTAAAAAATTCAGAGGGTGCTCCTCCCTTGTTTACGTGCAGTGCCGTGATTTTGTTAGTGTTTTAGGCTCACATCTCTAGCACGGTCTAGTCTAGGACCAGCACAGTACCGTCGTTGAGCGTTTATTCAACTTTGCATCTTTGAATTGATTATTGCTGACCCTTTTTGCTACCATATTATAAGCCTTCCCAACTCCACATACATCTACGTCGTGTGTTTGACTCTCCCTAGTAATCGCTTTATCCAAGCTTTGAGAGTTTTGACTACGACGGTTGCCGATCACCGCCTACTGCTGGGTAAGAACTGGTAAGAATTTGAGATTTGCTTGACGGATTTGTGACACCCACCACCATCTCTTGTTTGTAGTCTGTAGGATCATATTCTTGTGTGTTTCTATTACTGCTAACCATGGAAGGATCACAAGCCGGCGAGACTGACTGCGAGAATATGACGAATAAGGAGTTGCATGATAAATTTCAGCAAATGATGAGTTGACAGGTGCAAGATGCGCTAAACAGATTTGAAGAGGCCATGGAGAAGATAGATGGCATGGAGAAGATGTTCGAAACAAAGCTCGATAACAAGTTTAATGAATTGCTCGCGTGTATTCCACCACCACCACCGGCTGCACCTAACACACCTCTACAACAACAACAACAACAACGTCGCCTTCCCAATCAAGTGGGACGAGCACAACGCGTTCCCATTGAACTTGGGCAAAATTCTGGTGTCGTTGTTGATGCTTCTGTAGCTCCTGCTGCTACTGCAGAGGTGGAGGACCATTACGAGGATGAGATTGATCAAAATCAGAACTACGTGCAACCATCAGCACCACCACCACCAGGTCGTCCTCAGGTATATCATTGCAACGGTAGGGCTGCACCACCATATGAGGTACGAGATCATGACCATCTTCCTAAACTGAAATTGAATATTCCACCATTTGAGGGTAGATATGTTCCTGATATATATCTTACTTGGGAGTTAGAAACTGAACAACGTTTTACATGTTTACAATATCCCGAGGAGAGACATGTTCCTGCTGCTGTTTGTGCTTTCACTAGCTTCGCATGTGTTTGGTGGTCTGAACATTGTAGATTATATCCTATTCCAACTACTTGGGCTGCTTTGAAAATTGCTATGCGTACTCGTTGGGTTTCACCATATTATCAACGTGAATTACTTCAAAAATTGCAGCGTTTAAGACAAGGAAAAAAATCTATAGAAGAATATTATCAGGAATTACAAACTGACATGATTAGATGTGGTATTGTTGAGGAGAATGAATCTATGCTTGCATGTTTTATGGGTGGATTAAATAGAGAGATTCAGACCATTCTAGAGTATAAGGAGTATACTAATATCACTGTTTATTCCATCTTGCTTGAAAGCTGAACGTGAAGTGCAGGATCGACAGACATTGGCGCGAACTAACTTTTCTACAGGTCGATCTTCATCATGCACACCACATGCATCCTCTACTTCCACTGCACCAGCATCTCCATCAGGTGCCACCTCCAGCCGTGATACAAGAAAGTAGGCACAACCACCACTATCTGCCAAGAGCACACCTGCCGGGCCTGCGCAGAGCTCTTCTTCTTCCATGGCATCAACAGGGCACACAGGTGATATTATTTGTCGTCGTTGTAAGGGAAGAGGACATTTTGTGAGAGAATGCAAATCTCAGCGTGTGATGATTGCTACTAAGGATGGTGGGTATGAGTCCGCTAGTGACTATGATGAGGATACTTTGGCTCTTATTACACATGAAGAACATGGTGGATAGGATTCTGATCATGAGACGCAATACATGGCTGCTGAAGATGCTGACAGGTATGAATGTTTAGTTGCTCAACGTGTTTTGAGTGTGCAGGTTACACAAGCTGAGCAAAATCAGAGGCATAATTTGTTCCATACAAAGGGAGTTGTGAAGGAACGTTCTGTTCGCGTCATCATAGATGGAGGGAGCTGCAATAACTTGGCTAACATGGAGATGGTGGAGAATCTATCTCTCACCACAAGACCACATCCACATCCTTACTACATCCAATGATTCAACAATAGCGGCAAGGTTAAGGTAACACGTACTGTTCATGTGCATTTCAGTATCTCTACATATGCTGATTATGTTGATTGTGATGTGGTACCTATGCAAGCATGTTCCTTATTACTTGGTAGACCATGGCAATTTGATAAAAATTCTATACACCATGGTAGAAACAATCATGATACTCTTGTTCATAAGGATACAAATATTACTTTGCTTCCTATGACTCCTGATTCCATTTTGAAAGATGATATTAATAGAGCTAATAAAGCAAAATAGGAGAAAAATAAAAGTGAAATCAGATTGTGGCAAAAGAATTTGAGCAACAAATGAAGCCTAGTAATAAACCATCTAGTGTTGCTTCTGAAATTAAATTTAAAAGTGCATGTTTACTTGCCACCAAATCTAATATTGATGATTTAGATTTTAGCAAATCTGTTTGCTATGCTTTTGTGTGCAAAGATGCATTATTTTCATTCAAGGACGTGCCTTCCTCTTTGCCTCCTACTGTCACTAACATTTTGCAGGAGTTCGCTGACGTCTTTCCACAATACATGCCACCGGGATCACCACCTATTCGAGGGATTGAGCATCAAATTGACTTAATTCCTGGTGCATCATTACACAACTGTGCACCATACCGTACCAATCCAGAGGAGACAAAGGAGATTATGCGTCAAGTATAAGAACTGCTCGACAAAGGTTATATACGCGAATCCCTTAGTCCTTGTGATGTTCCTATCATTTTAGTGCCAAAAAAGGATGGTACGTCGCGTATGTGCGTTGATTGTAGAGGCATTAATAATATTACTATTCGTTATCGTCATCCTATTCCTAGGCTAGATGATATGCTTGATGAATTGAGTGGCTCTACAATATTCTCCAAAGTTGATTTGCGTAGTGGATACCATCAAATTCGTATGAATTTGGGAGATGAATGGAAAACATCATTTAAAACTAAGTTTGGATTATATGAGTGGTTAGTCATGCCTTTTGTGTTAACTAATGCACCTAGTACTTTCACGAGATTAATGAACGAAGTTTTACGTGCTTTCATTGGAAGATTTGTGGTAGTTTACTTTGATGACATATTGATTTATAGCAAATCTTTGGAGGAACATTTGGAACATTTACGTGCTGTTTTTATTGCTCTACATGATGCATGTTTGTTTGGTAACATTGGAAAGTGCACCTTTTGCACCGACCGAGTGACTTTTCTTGGCTATGTTGTTACTCCACAGGGAATTGAAGTTGATAAAGCCAAGATTGAAGCTATTGAGAGTTGGTCGCAGCCCAAAACGGTCACACAAGTGAGGAGTTTCCTTGGCCTCACTGGTTTCTATAGGTGTTTTGTGAGAGATTTCAGCACCATTGCTGCACCTCTCAACGAGCTTACAAAGAAGGATGTGCCTTTTGTTTGGGGTACCGCACAGGAAGAAGCCTTCATATATTGAAAGATAAGTTGACACATGCTACTTTACTCCAACTTCCTGATTTTAATAAGACTTTTGAGCTTGAATCTGATGCTAGTGGAATAGGATTAGGAGGTGTGTTATTACAAGATGGCAAACCTGTTGCATACTTTTCTGAACAATTGAGTGGGCCTAGTCTGAACTATTCTACTTATGATAAAGAATTATATGCTCTTGTTCGGACCTTAGAAACATGGCAACATTATTTATGGCCCAAGGAATTTGTTATACATTCTGATCATGAATCTTTGAAACACATTAAAAGTCAAGCAAAACTGAACCGTAGACATGCTAAATGGGTTGAATTCATTGAGACTTTCCCTTATGTCATTAAACACAAGAAGGGTAAAGAAAATGTTATTGCTAATGCATTGTCTCGGAGTTATACTATGCTTTCACAACTTGACTTTAAAATATTTGGTTTGGAGACCATCAAAGATCAATATGTGCATGATGCTGAATTTAAAGATGTATTGCAGAATTGTAAGGAAGGGAGAACTTGGAACAAGTTCGTTCTTAACGATGGATTTGTGTTTCGTGCTAACAAGCTATGCATTCCAGCTAGCTCCGTTCGTATTTTGTTGTTGCAGGAGGCGCATGGAGGAGGATTAATGGGACATTTTGGCGTTAAGAAGACGGAGGATATACTTGCTACACATTTCTTTTGGCCAAAGTTGAGACGAGATGTTGAGCGTTTTGTTGCTCGCTGCACTACATGTCAAAGAGCTAAGTCACGACTCAATCCTCATGGTTTATATATGTCTTTGCCTGTACCTAGTGTTCCTTGGGAGGATATATCTATGGACTTTATTTTAGGTTTACCTCGAACAAAGAAGGGGAGGGATAGCATATTTGTTGTCGTTGATAGGTTCTCGAAAATGGCACACTTTATACCATGTCATAAAAGCGATGATGCTGTTAATGTTGCTGTTTTGTTCTTTCGTGAAATTATTCGCTTGCATGGTGTGCCAAATACTATTGTTTCTGATCGTGATACTAAGTTTCTTAGCCACTTTTGGAGATGTTTATGGGCGAAGTTGGGGACTAAACTGCTTTTTAGTACTACTTGTCACCCCCAAACTGATGGACAAACTGAAGTAGTCAATAGAACATTGTCTACTATGCTTAGGACTGTTTTGAAGAATAATAAGAAAATGTGGGAAGAATGCTTGCCTCATATTGAATTTGCTTATAATCATTCATTGCGTTCTACTACTAAGATGTGCCCTTTTGAAATTGTGTATGGTTTCCTACCTCGTGCACCTATTGATTTGTTGCCTCTTCCATCTTCGGAGAAGGTTAATTTTGATGCTAAAGAACGTGCTGAATTGATTTAAAAATGCATGAGTTAACTAAGGAAAACATTGAGCGTATGAATGCTAAATATAAACTTGCTGGAGATAAGGGTAGAAAACATGTTGTGTTTGCACCTGGAGGTCTTGTTTGGTTACATTTGTGTAAGGATAGATTTCCTAATTTTCGCAAATCAAAGCTAATGACACGTGCTGATGGTCCTTTTAAGGTGTTAGAGAAAATAAATGATAATGCATATAAACTTGAGCTACCTGCAGATTTTGGGGTTAGTCCCACTTTTAACATTGCAGATTTGAAGCCTTATTTGGGTGAGGAAGATGAGCTTTCGTCGAGGACAACTTCATTTCAAGAAGGGGAGGATGGTGAGGACATTAATACCATTGTTACACCCACATCCCCTTCTGCTATACATACTGGACCAATTACTAGAGCTCGCGCACGCCAATTGAATTATCAGGTACTTTCGTTTCTTGGTAATGATTCTAATGTTCATGCGAATATGATGCTTCCTAAATTGGATACATTTGTTTTGCTTACAAATGAAGGGCCTATCTTGGACAAGAAAGATGAACCTTGGAGCAAGTTCAAGCATGGAGATGATGGCATGCACAAGGGGATCAAGAACGGAATTACAAGTGATGATTTCAGGACTTTGAAGCCACCATAAGGAGTGCATGAAGCCTAGGAAGAAATATACAAGATGCCACTTCATAAATTTCGTCCAGAGGCTATTCTAGGTGTTGCGTCACCTTATTATTGGGCCAGGCCCATGTATTTTCGAAATACTTAAGTATAGGCTGTTTTTAGAGTCCGTATGTGTGGGGAAACAAGAGTTAGGGTTGGTTTCGGAGCCCTCCTCCAAGGGCCACGAAATTCCCCGCTCTTCCTCCATATATATAGCCCTTAGGGCGTCGTTTAGACTTTGGGTTTTGTTTAGATTAAAAGTTCGCCATAGTTGCAACTTCGCATACTTTGTTTGTGTCCAACGACCAGACCAAAACGCCATAGAACCCCACCTTCATTAATAAAGCTTTCCTCTTTAATTCGCAATATCCAGATTGCAATCTCAGTTTCTTGCTTGTTCTTTGTTTGCTCGCAGGAAATAGACCCTCGTGGTCAGGTTGACCGTGCTCCGGCGTGGTCAATAACCCTCGGAAGTCGGTTTAGCGATTGCTAAGGCGCGACGTCTTCGCACGTTCGTAGTCGGATCGTCAAAGTCGACTCCCATAGAAAATGATATCTATCTCATCGAAACATCGGGACACCTTCGTGTAACGCCCTCGATGCGGCTATAGCTCCCACGTGTGGAGGCACGACTTAGAGGCATAACCGCATTGAAAGCAATGTCGCAAGTCAGGCAATCATTACAACATCCCATGTAATATATGATAAAAGGGGGAGATAACATAGTTGGCTTACACTCGCCACGTCACATCAGAGTACACAAATAACATCCATCAAACAAGTCACTCATGGCCCGACTACGGTGCCAAAATAGAAAAGACCCCCAACATGCGACAAGGTCCTGAATCGATAACGCCAACTAGGCACCACTACTGATCATCCGGAAAAGACACGTAGTATCGCTGAGAGTCCTCGTCGAACTCCCACTTGAGCTCGTAATCGTCAACTGGAGCAGAAACACCTGGACCTGCATCTGGAGTTGTAGTATCTGTGAGCCACAGGGACTCAGCAATCTCACACCCACGCGATCAAGACTATTTAAGCTCATAGGAATGGATAAGGCAAAAATATGTGGAGCTGCAGCAAGCGACTAGCATATGTGGTGGCTAACTTATACGCAAAAGAGAGCGAGAAGAGAAGGCGAAGCACGAGCGAGAAGCTAAAGGAACATCCTGCGCAAACATAACTCCAACACCGTGTCCACTTCCCGGACTCCGCCGAGAAGGGGCCATCACGGTAACACACACGGTTGATTCATTTTAATTAAGTTTAGTTCAAGTAATCTACAACCGGACATTAACAAATTCCCATCTGCCCATAACCGCGGGCACGGCTTTCGAAAGTTCAATCCCTGCAGGGGGGTCCCAACTTAGCCCATGACAAGCTCTCACGGTCAACGAAGGAATAGACCTCCACCCGAGACACACCGATCAGACTCGGCAACCCGGTACAACAAGACAATTCGACAGGTTAAAACAAGACCAGCAACACCGTCCGAATGTGCCGACAAATCCCGATAGGAGCTGCACATATCTCTTTCTCAGGGCACACTCAGATGAGCGCTCCATACAACTAAAACCAAACCTCGAGTTTCCCCGAGGGGGCGCTGCACAGGACTCTAGTTTGGACCAACGCTCAGAGGAGCACTGGCCCGGGGGGGTTAAAATAAGATGACCTTCGGGCTCCGGAAACCCAAGGGAAAAAGAGGCTAGGTGGCAAATGGTAAAACCAATGTTGGGCATTGCTGGAAAAGCTTTAATCAAGGCGAACTATCAAGGGGTTCCCATTATAACCCAACCGCGTAAGGGACGCAACAACCCGGGAACATAACACCGATATGACGGAAACTAGGGCGGCAAGAGTGGAACAAAACACTAGGCGGGAGGCCGAGCCTTCCACCCTTTACCAAGTATATAGATGCATTAAGACAACATAGCAATATAATGATATCCCAACAAGAAAATAAATGTTCCAACAAGGAACGGCTCCAATCTTCACCTGCAACTAACAACGCTATAAGAAGGGCTGAGCAAAGCGGTAACATAGCCAATCAACGGTTTGCTAGGACAATGGTGGGTTAGAGGATCAACATGGCAATTGGGAGGCTGACAAGCAAAAGGTAGGCATCGTAGCAGTGGCAAAGCAAAAGAGCGAGGAAGCTAGCATAGCAAAGATAGTAGTGATTTCGAGGGTATGATCATCTTGCCTGCACAGTTGTCAGAGTTGACTGGATCCTCGCAAGCAAACTCAACGGGCTCCTCGGTAGCGAACTCGTCTCCCGGCTCTACCCAACAAGACAAACAAGCAACAAGGATACAATCAACCACGGGCAAGACCAAGCAATATGATGAAATGACGATATGCTATGCGGGATGCGATGCGGGATGCAAAATGCAAGATATGACAGGAAATGCATGAACCTGGCATCAACTTGGAAAACCAAGTGTGCCACTGGATAGAGGGGATGAAATCGCTTGAAAACGATATAAAGATCATAGGAATCGGAGCTACGGTTTGGAAATGGCGAGCGTTTTAAGATATGACACCGGTCTGCGATTTACAGCAAGTAGGCATCTAAATGCAACGAAATGAACATGCTACAGCCACCAAACATGAAAACAAAATACATGGCAGTGATGTACACAAGATGGTTGACAAAACACTAGCACTGAGCCACGGCCAATTCATCCATTAAGAGGTTCAAACAAGCATGGCTAAAACGCAAATGCAAAACAGATTCCAGACTTAGTGAAATTAACACTAGTCTGAAATTTCAGATCACGATGCTCTCTTCGGAGCAGCAAAACAACATGATAGAAAACCTGAACATGACAAGTAAGAACATGGCATGGAGATACTCAACAAGCTTAACAAAACACCCAAAGTGACCTGGGGCCAAAAGGGTTCACAAAATACTCTACCGAGCTCACGAACATAGCTCGAACACAATCAGTTTTCAGACTTAGTGAAAACTGAGACACGCTGAAATATAACTCACGAAGGCATATAAACGAGCTCGATGCACTCACTACGGTGCAAGTCATGACAAGGAAAGCCTATAACCAGCAAGAAGGTATAATGTGCTAGCTACACATGGCAAGAACGAAGGCATAGCATGCATGGAACACTAACGGTAGCATCGGCAAAATCGCAAACAAGTTGACGATCTGCCCAGATTAACAACGAAGCAAAAGTTGAGCTCGATTGAGTCAACCTAGAGCATTCCACATATGCCAACAAAGACATGGATGGATAGAGCATAACATAAATATCAAAACTCCCTTACTGATCATCCTCAAAAGAGGCACGGATCACTAGGAAACAAGCTGGACATATAGCATCATGAACTAAAATATCCCAGACTTAGTGAAAATCACTAAGTCCCTGAAATCTGCAATCTCAGGTACCTCTCTTCGCAAGCTTGCACAAGACAAGACACACATCCTAAAAATACATGGGTGGCACCTCTGGAAAGAAGACAAAATGCTTAACAATTCATCCCAAAGGGGCACAGGCATATCATGCACGAATTAAACATGGCAAAAATGACAAAACTGCATGATGAACTAACGGATCTGCAATTTAACTCACGAAGCCTCCTTCTAACAGCATTTTGGGCATCAAGATTACCTCAAATGCAAATGATTCAATGGAATGAAATGATGCACATGTCGAGGCGAAGATTTTGATATATCATACACCCAAAACGGAGCTACGGTTGCGGAGATACAAGCAGTCAAAGTTAGCAAAAAAAATAAGGGGGAAGAGGGAAAGTCAACCTAGATCTAGGGTTTACTGTAGCCGGATCGGGCACTGTAGCTGGGCGCGCGCGACGAGGTTCGTCGGCGCCGGATCCGAGGCCGCCGGCGTAGGGGGAGGCGGTGGCCGGCGTCGAGGGGCGGCGAGGTGGCCGGCGAGGCCGACCGCGGGCGAGGGCGCGGCCACGGAGGCGCGGGCGCGCTGCGTGGAGCGGACGGGCGGCGGGGCCCGGCGCGGCGGCGGCCGGGGCGGTGGCGGCGACGGCGCCGGTCGCCGGAGGTCGGGGAGGCGGCGGCGCCCGAGAGGAGGAAGAGGCGCGGGGGCGCGGGCTCGCGGGGGCCCCTCCTGGGCCTCCCGGGCCGGGACGGCGGCGGCGATGTGGTCCTGCCACGTGGCGGCACCGGAGTGGTCGGGGGCGCCGGCGGACGTGTCCGGTCAGGTGGCGGACATGTCCGTCGGTGGCTGGGAGCTGTTTTTTTTTAAACTAGGGTTTGAGACGAGGGGATCCGGGATTTGGAGGAGGGGGGTCTATATATAGGCATAGAGGGAGCTAGGAGAGTCCAAATGAGGTGCGGTTTTCGCCCACACGATCGTGATCGAACGCTCTAGGACATGGAGCAGAGTTTGGTGGGTTTTGGGCCAAATTTGGGGGGTGTTGGGCTGCAACACACACGAGGCCTTTTCGGTCCCTCGGTTAACCGTTGGAGTATCAAACGAAGTCCAAATGACCCGAAACTTGACAGGCGGTCTACCGGTAGTAAACCAAGGCCGCTTGGCAAGTCTCGGTCCAATCCGGAAATGTTTAAACCCCACACACGAAAGAAGACTAGAAATGACCACCGGAGGAGAACGAAGCGCCGGAATGCAAAACGGACAACGGGGAAAATGCTCGAATGCATGAGATGAACATGTATGCAAATGCAATGCACGAGATGACATGATAAGAGATGCACGAAAAAGAAAACAATACACGGAGACAAAGACCCGAACCCGAGAAATAAATATAACTAAGCGCCGGAGACGGCAAGAGTTGGATACAAATATGGAAAGTATATCTAGGGCGTTACAACACTCCACCACTACGAAAAGATCTCGTCCCGAGATCTAGGACTGAAAGAACTCCGGGTACTCAGAACGGAGGTGATCCTCTCGTTCCCAGGTGGCTTCACGGTCGGAATGGTGAGACCACTTAACTTTGAGAAATTTGATTGACTTGTTGCGAGTCTTGCGTTCAGTCTCTTGAAGAATAGCAACTGGGTGCTCACGATAGGAGAGATCTTCTTGGAGCTCAATGTCCTCGAAGTTGACGGTGCGGTCAGGAGTCTTGAAGCACTTTCGAAGCTGAGAGACATGGAACACATCATGAACATTTGCAAAGTTTGAAGGAAGCTCGAGTTGATAGGCGAGGTCGCCTCTCTTGCTGACAATCTTGAAAGGTCCCACGTATCTAGGGGCAAGTTTCCCTTTGATACCGAAGCGACGAGTACCTTTCATGGGAGAGACGCGGAGGTAAACATGATCTCCGATCTCGAAAGCTAATTCACGGTGCTTACTATCATAGTAGCACTTCTGGCGGGACTGGGCTGCTTTGAGGTTATCACGAATGACTTTGCACATTTCTTCTGCTTCTGTGATTAAGTCATTACCCAGCAGCTGACGTTCTCCGGTTTCAGACCAGTTGAGAGGGGTACGGCACTTCCTGCCATATAGAATTTCAAAGGGGGCCTTGCCCGAACTTGCTTGAAAGCTGTTGTTGTATGAGAATTCAGCATAAGGAAGACAATCCTCCCACTTCATGCCGAAGGAGATCACACAAGCCCTGAGCATATCTTCAAGAATCTGATTGACACGCTCGACTTGACCGCTTGTTTGAGGATGGAAAGCTGTGCTGAAGCGGATGTTGGTGCCCATGGCTTTCTGAAAAGAATCCCAAAACTTGGAGGTAAAGATGCTGCCACGGTCTGAAGATATCACTTGAGGAATACCGTGCAGAGAGACAATGCGAGAGGTATAGAGTTCCGCCAATTGAGCTGCAGTGATCGACTCTTTGATAGGCAGAAAATGAGCCACTTTGGTGAGCTTGTCGATGACGACGAATATAGCATCATTGCCACGCTTGGACTTTGGAAACCCAGTCACGAAGTCCATTTCAATGTGGTCAAACTTCCATTCTGGAATGGCAAGAGGTTGGAGGAGACCAGCTGGCCTTTGGTGTTCTGCCTTCACTCTTCTGCAGACATCACATTCATTCACGAATTGAGCGATCTCGCGCTTCATTCGAGTCCACCAATAAGCTTGCTTGAGGTCCTGATACATCTTCGTACTACCAGGGTGGATGGAGAGGAGAGAGTTGTGAGCCTCGTTCATGATCACCTTACGAAGTTCACCTTTGGGCACAACAATTCGATCCTCGAAGAAGAGAGTGTCCTTGTCATCAAGTCGGTAGCACTTGTACTTGGATTGGCTCTTTGCAATACCAATCTTCACCTTCTTCACCATAGCATCAAGAAGTTGGGCTTGGCGAATCTGGTCTTCTAAGGTAGGAGAGACTTGAAGGTTGGCGAGGAAACCTTGAGGAACAACTTGCAGATTAAGTTTGCGGAAAGCTTCACAAAGCTCGGGTTGATAAGGCTTGAGAATCAGACTGTTGCAATATGCTTTTCTGCTCAAAGCGTCAGCAATCACATTAGCCTTGCCTGGAGTATACTCGATACTCGGATTGTACTCTTGAATCATTTCGACCCATCGAGTCTGCCTGAGGTTGAGATTAGGCTGAGTGAAGATGTACTTGAGACTCTTGTGATCAGTGAAAATATCCACTTTCCTTCCCAATAGAAGATGTCTCCAAGTCAACAAAGCGTGCACAACTGCCGCCAACTCGAGATCATGAGTGGGGTAGTTCTTCTCATTAGGCTTCAACTGGCGAGAGGTATAAGCAACAACTTTCTTCTCTTGCATCAGTACAGCACCGAGACCTTGGAGAGAGGCATCACAAAAGACCTCGTACGGCTTGGTTTCATCAGGCGGAGTCAGAACTGGAGCAGTGATCAATTTCTCTTTCAAAGTGTTGAAAGCAATATCACACTCCGGAGACCAAACGTATTTGACGTGCTTCTGAAGAAGATTTGAGAGAGGCTTGGCGATCTTAGAAAAGTTTTCAACGAATCTTCTGCAATAGCTTGCCAGACCGAGAAAACTGCGGAGTTGCTTTACGTTCTGAGGAGGTTCCCAATTCACAATTGCAGACACCTTCTCAGGATTCACGGAAATGCCCTTGGCAGAGATGATATGACCAAGATAAAGAACCTCATCGAGCCAAAATTCACACTTGGAGAACTTGGCGTAGAACTGATGTTCTCTGAGCTTGTCAAGTACCAAACGCAAGTGCTTGGCATGGTCTTTCTTGTTCTTCGAGAAAACCAGAATGTCGTCGAGATAGACCAAAACGAATTCATTAGTGTAGGGGCTGAAGATGAAGTTCATCATGCGAGAGAACGTCGGAGGAGCGTTGGCGAGGCCAAAAGACATGACAGTGTATTCATATGAACCAAAGCTTGTTCTGAACGCCGTCTTGGGAATATCTTGCTCACGAATACGAATCTGATGATAACCCATACGGAGATCAAGCTTGGAGAATACTTGAGCACCCTTGAGTTGTTCGAACAGCTCATTGATGTTGGGAAGTGGGTATTTGTTCTTGATGGTCTTCTTGTTTACTGGACGGTAATCAACACAAAGTCGACTCGATCCATCCTTCTTCTTCACAAAAAGAACACCACAACCCCACGGAGAAGTACTAGGCCGAATGAGACCCAATCTTTCTTGCTCATCGAGTTGTTTCTTCAGCTCCTTCAACTCTTCGGGGCCGAGCTTGTAAGGACGTTTGCACACAGGTTCCGTGCCAGGCTCAAGTTCAATAACGAATTCAACTGGCCGGTGCGGAGGCATTCCTGGGAGCTCTTCTGGAAAGACGTCTTGATACTCACAAACAACCGGAATCTGCGAAATAGCATCCAATTCACCCTTCTCATTGAGAGAAAACAACCGGATGGTATTATCCCGAGCGGCAAAGACAATGACATCCTCAGACGAATGAGTCAGTTGAATCTGCCTGGCTGCACAATCAAGCTGAGCTTTATGCTTAGAGAGCCAGTCCATCCCGAGAATAAGATCGATATCCGAGTTGCCAAGAACCGTAGGAGAAGCCAAGAACTTGTAGTCACCCAGAGTGATAGAAACATCCGGAACGATGGAGTTAGCCTGCATGCGCTTACCGGGAGAGACAACTTCTAAAGGACTAGGTAAAACTTGTGAGACCAATTCATGCCTATCTGTAAACGGTCTCGAGATGAAGCAATGCGATGCACCAGTGTCAAAAAGAACTTTTGTAGGAATATCATTAACAGGAAGGTTACCCATGATCACATCTGACGAGTCCTCTGCCTGAGCTGCATTCATCAAGTTGACCTTGGCGGACTTGGGGTTATGCTTGACCACAGTTGTACTTGCCGATCTGACAGGAGGAGGAGGAGGAAGACGCCTCTGGTTGGTACACTTGTTGGCATAGTGACCCTTCTGTTGGCACTTGTTGCACGTGACCTCTGAAAGCGGACGGTGATACGGAGCACTCGATCTTGGCGCTTGAGACGAAGACTTGTTCTGAAAGCCTGGGTTGGGTGGGTGGGAGAAACCACTGCCACCTTTGCTCTTCTGCTGATACGGCTGACGGAACGGAGGAGGAGGAAGCCAATACTTCTGCTGCTTGACCACTTGAGTAGAGGAAGAAGGAGTAACATCTCTGGCACGCTTCCTGGAAGCATCACACCTCATCTGAGCAGCCTCTTGCTTCAGTGCCATGTTGTAGAACTCATCGTATCTCAACGGCTCAAAGAGGACAAGAGCGAGCTGAATTTCCTCATGAAGACCACCCCTGAACTGATAGATCATGCTCTTCTCATCAGGAACATCCTGCTTGGCAAAACGGGCGAGCTTCTGGAACAACTTGTTGTAGTCATAGACAGACAAAGAGCCTTGCTTCAGATTGCGGAATTCCTGACGCTTACTCTCAACCACACTTTGAGGAATGTGTTGAGCGCGGAAATCTTGACGAAAATCATTCCAAGTGATCAAACGTCCACCTCTGGAATCCTTGTACTGCTGGAACCACTCTGCAGCCTGATCTTTGAGCTGGAAAGAAGCGAACTTGACGAAATCTTCAGGCCTGACGTTGCTGCATTCAAAATGCTTGCCCAGATCCACTAGCCAATCGTCAGCATCGGTAGCCTCAACACAACCGCTGAACGTCTTTGGGCCATTAGCAAGGAACTGGTTCAGTGTAGCAAAGTGGTGCTGATTATGGCCTTGATTCCCTTGACTGCCTTGATTGCGCTCTTGGAGGATTTGCATGATCAACTGTGTGTTTGCATTAGTAGCGGCCATCACAGCTTGCCATGCTTCCGGAGGAGGCGGAGGTGGAGGCGGATCAGGATTCGGAGTCGTGCGCGTTGGAGGAGCCATCCTGAAGAGGTTGACCACCATTAGCACATAGATAGACAACAATATAGAAGCTGAATCCAACGGAATGAAAAATGCAACATATAGTCTTCACATCCGAACAAAATGAACGAATGCATTCCTCTTCAAATGGTCACATATCCATAAATTGAGAAGCCACGTAGAATTAAGGTAGAGAAATAATTCAACAAGGTACGGATCAAGAACGAATAATCGGTAAGAAATCCCAATCTCAAACCAATATCCGTGGAAGAAGAACTAGAGCTACTAGAATTCCCACCTATGAAATTCCCGAACCTTTCCGGTTATGCAATTAGGTGTTGGGGATACAGGGGAAGCATAATATCTCACCCAAGCTAGCAAATCCTACATCCAGCTGTATCCATCCTTCAACACATAACCAAGAAACCTTCGGAAACCATCTATCTCAACCTTCGAAAAGCATCCGTTATACAAGTTATGGCGATACTCCCGAACTCCCGCCCCAGTACTGGGTGGCGTCGAGGTTATCTCACCAACGAACTGCATAAAAGAGATTTCCGATGTCGCGCACATATCTCAAGTATACCAGAATTGCAACGATAAAATTGTGACGACAACACCTCGGAGCTCAACTCCCCGGGACACTGCCACAACCCCTAAAGACAGGAGGCACCAAGAACAATGTTCTCGTCACAAAACCATCGGAACAAAACCAAGATACTCGCGTGATCCTAAAAAAAATTTAGTGAAATTTGAGAAGAGAAGAGTCAAAACTCTACGCCAGGATGCCTTACCAGAGCGATGAGGAGACTGGGAAGTAAAAAGAATTCCTAAGCTCTCCGATATATAATTCCTAAGGACTCAAAACATTTTTCTAGACACAACTCGGCTGCTAAAAACGATCAAGCAATGGGGCTCCTAAGGTCGGGGAAGGCTCTGATTACCAACTTGTAACGCCCTCGATGCGGCTATAGCTCCCACGTGTCGAGGCACGACTTAGAGGCATAACCGCATTGAAAGCAATGTCGCAAGTCAGGCAATCATTACAACATCCCATGTAATATATGATAAAAGGGGGAGATAACATAGTTGGCTTACACTCGCCACGTCACATCAGAGTACACAAATAACATCCATCAAACAAATCACTCATGGCCCGACTACGGTGCCAAAATAGAAAAGACCCCCAACATGCGACAAGGTCCTGAATCGATAACCCCAACTAGGCACCACTACTGATCATCCGGAAAAGACACGTAGTATCGCTGAGAGTCCTCGTCGAACTCCCACTTGAGCTCGTAATCGTCAACTGGAGCAGAAACACCTGGACCTGCATCTGGAGTTGTAGTATCTGTGAGCCACAGGGACTCAGCAATCTCACACCCACGCGATCAAGACTATTTAAGCTCATAGGAATGGATAAGGCAAAAATATGTGGAGCTGCAGCAAGCGACTAGCATATGTGGTGGCTAACTTATACGCAAAAGAGAGCGAGAAGAGAAGGCGAAGCACGAGCGAGAAGCTAAAGGAACATCCTGCGCAAACATAACTCCAACACCGTGTCCACTTCCCGGACTCCGCCGAGAAGGGGCCATCATGGTAACACACACGGTTGATTCATTTTAATTAAGTTTAGTTCAAGTAATCTACAACCAGACATTAACAAATTCCCATCTGCCCATAACCGCGGGCACGGCTTTCGAAAGTTCAATCCCTGCAGGGGGGTCCCAACTTAGCCCATGACAAGCTCTCACGGTCAACGAAGGAATAGACCTCCACCCGAGACACACCGATCAGACTCGGCAACCCGGTACAACAAGACAATTCGACAGGTTAAAACAAGACCAGCAACACCGCCCGAATGTGCCGACAAATCCCGATAGGAGCTGCACATATCTCTTTCTCAGGGCACACTCAGATGAGCGCTCCATACAACTAAAACCAAACCTCGAGTTTCCCCGAGGGTCGCTCCACAGGACTCTAGTTTGGACCAACACTCAGAGGAGCACTGGCCCGGGGGGGGGTTAAAATAAGATGACCTTCGGGCTCCGGAAACCCAAGGGAAAAAGAGGCTAGGTGGCAAATAGTAAAACCAATGTTGGGCATTGCTGGAAAAGCTTTAATCAAGGTGAACTATCAAGGGGTTCCCATTATAACCCAACCGCGTAAGGGACGCAACAACCCGGGAACATAACACCGATATGACGGAAACTAGGGCGGCAAGAGTGGAACAAAACACTAGGCGGGAGGCCGAGCCTTCCACCCTTTACCAAGTATATAGATGCATTAAGACAACATAGCAATATAATGATATCCCAACAAGAAAATAAATGTTCCAACAAGGAACGGCTCCAATCTTCACCTGCAACTAACAACGCTATAAGAAGGGCTGAGCAAAGCGGTAACATAGCCAATCAACGGTTTGCTAGGACAATGGTGGGTTAGAGGATCAACATGGCAATTGGGAGGCTGACAAGCAAAAGGTAGGCATCGTAGCAGTGGCAAAGCAAAAGAGCGAGGAAGCTAGCATAGCAAAGATAGTAGTGATTTCGAGGGTATGATCATCTTGCCTGCACAGTTGTCAGAGTTGACTGGATCCTCGCAAGCAAACTCAACGGGCTCCTCGGTAGCGAACTCGTCTCCCGGCACTACCCAACAAGACAAACAAGCAACAAGGATACAATCAACCACGGGCAAGACCAAGCAATATGATGAAATGACGATATGCTATGCGGGATGCGATGCGGGATGCAAAATGCAAGATATGACAGGAAATGCATGAACCTGGCATCAACTTGGAAAACCAAGTGTGCCACTGGATAGAGGGGATGAAATCGCTTGAAAACGATATAAAGATCATAGGAATCGGAGCTACGGTTTGGAAATGGCGAGCGTTTTAAGATATGACACCGGTCTGCGATTTACAGCAAGTAGGCATCTAAATGCAACGAAATGAACATGCTACAGCCACCAAACATGATAACAAAATACATGGCAGTGATGTACACAAGATGTTTGACAAAACACTAGCACTGAGCCACGGCCAATTCATCCATTAAGAGGTTCAAACAAGCATGGCTAAAACGCAAATGCAAAACAGATTCCAGACTTAGTGAAATTAACACTAGTCTGAAATTTCAGATCACGATGCTCTCTTCGGAGCAGCAAAACAACATGATAGAAAACCTGAACATGACAAGTAAGAACATGGCATGGAGATACTCAACAAGCTTAACAAAACACCCAAAGTGACCTGGGGCCAAAAGGGTTCACAAAATACTCTACCGAGCTCACGAACATAGCTCGAACACAATCAGTTTTCAGACTTAGTGAAAACTGAGACACGCTGAAATATAACTCACGAAGGCATGTAAACGAGCTCGATGCACTCACTACGGTGCAAGTCATGACAAGGAAAGCCTATAACCAGCAAGAAGGCATAATGTGCTAGCTACACATGGCAAGAACGAAGGCATAGCATGCATGGAACACTAACGGTAGCATCGGCAAAATCGCAAACAAGTTGACGATCTGCACAGATTAACAACGAAGCAAAAGTTGAGCTCGATTGAGTCAACCTAGAGCATTCCACATATGTCAACAAAGACATGGATGGATAGAGAATAACATAAATATCAAACTCCCTTACTGATCATCCTCAAAAGAGGCACAGATCACTAGGAAACAAGCTGGACATATAGCATCATGAACTAAAATATCCCAGACTTAGTGAAAATCACTAAGTCCCTGAAATCTGCAATCTCAGGTACCTCTCTTCGCAAGCTTGCACAAGACAACACACACATCCTAAAAATACATGGGTGGCACCTCTGGAAAGAAGACAAAATTCTTAACAATTCATCCCAAAGGGGCACAGGCATATCATGCACGAATTAAACATGGCAAAAATGACAAAAGTGCATGATGAACTAACGGATCTGCAATTTAACTCACGAAGCCTCCTTCTAACAGCATTTTGGGCATCAAGATGACCTCAAATGCAAATGATGCAATGGAATGAAATGATGTACATGTTGAGGCGAAGATTGTGATATATCATACGCCCAAAACGGAGCTACGGTTGTGGAGATACAAGCAGTCAAAGTTAGCAAAAAAAATAAGGGGGAAGAGGGAAAGTCAACCTAGACCTAGGGTTTACTGTAGCCGGATCGGGCACTGTAGCTGGGCGCGCGCGACGAGGTTCGTCGGCGCCGGATCCGAGGCCGCCGGCGTAGGGGGAGGCGGTGGCCAGCGTCGAGGGGCGGCGAGGTGGCCGGCGAGGCCGACCGCGGGCAAGGGCGCGGCCACGGAGGCGCGGGCGCGCGGCGTGGAGCGGACGGGCGGCGGGGCCCGGCGCGGCGGCGGCCGGTGCGGTGGCGGCGACGGCGCCGGTCGCCGGAGGTCGGGGAGGCGGCGGCGCCCGAGAGGAGGAAGAGGCGCGGGGGCGCGGGCTCGCGGGGGCCCCTCCTGGGCCTCCCGGGCCGGGACGGCGGCGGCGATGTGGTCCTGCCACGTGGCGGCACCGGAGTGGTCGGGGGCGCCGGCGGACGTGTCCGGTCAGGCGGCGGACATGTCCGTCGGTGGCTGGGAGCTGTTTTTTTTAAACTAGGGTTTGAGACGAGGGGGTTCGGGATTTGGAGGAGGGGGGTCTATATATAGGCATAGAGGGAGCTAGGAGAGTCCAAATGAGGTGCGGTTTTCGCCCACACGATCGTGATCGAACGCTCTAGGACATGGAGCAGAGTTTGGTGGGTTTTGGGCCAAATTTGGGGGGGTGTTGGGCTGCAACACACACGAGGCCTTTTCGGTCCCTCGGTTAACCGTTGGAGTATCAAACGAAGTCCAAATGACCCGAAACTTGACAGGCGGTCTACCGGTAGTAAACCAAGGCCGCTTGGCAAGTCTCGGTCCAATCCGGAAATGTTTAAACCCCACACACGAAAGAAGACTAGAAATGACCACCGGAGGAGAACGAAGCGCCAGAATGCAAAACGGACAACGGGGAAAATGCTCGAATGCATGAGATGAACATATATGCAAATGCAATGCACGAGATGACATGGTATGAGATGCATGAAAACGAAAACAACACACGGAGACAAGGACCCGAACCCGAGAAATAAATATAACTTGACACCGGAAACGGCAAGAGTTGGAGTACAAATGGGGAAAGTTACATCTGGGGCGTTACACTTCGCCTCTATCAAAACCTAACCCTAACCCTAACCCTAACTATTAAGCTAGCTTGCCACAACAGGGAGTGACACAAATTACTTAGGTCAACCATAAATGCACCATAAATGCCCAATAAATGCACCATAAATGCAAAATAAATGCAAAACTAGAGGAAGAACTAGGGGTTTCAAAACTAGTTGATTCCAACAAAAGTAGATGATTTGAACCAACCAAATGAAGGGGGATGGGAGAGGTACCTTGGCTGATGCAAATGCCCATGATCCACCGGACAAATTTCAAGCAATGGAGGGGGATCTAGTGGGTGCTTGGGTGGGGGAGAAGAGGGGGAGAGAGTGAGAGCTCGGGGAAGAAGATGAGTGGAGTGGGTGGGTGGTGAGTGGGCCCCACAAACCTTATCCTCCAGGACCCTACCGCCAGCGACCTCGGCGGTAGGGTGTTGAAGCCTACCGCCAGGGTCGGCAGCGGTAGGACCCTTTGCCACGTCAGTCGCCCGTTAACGGCCAGACGGCCGTCAATGGAACCTACCGCCAGGAGGGACGGCGGTAGCCTGTAGGTCGCTACCGCGAGGGCCTCCAACGGTTGCCAAAAGGGTCAAATCTCAAAAAAAATCATACCGGGGTCAGATCCCGATTTTATACGACAAAAGGGTCAAAACACGAAATTTCGACTTTTTTGCGCCGGTGCCCAAAAAAACCCGAGTCACGCCCCCAAGACGCCAAAATCCGCCAGCTCGGTCTGTTTTTGGGCCCGGTGATCCTAGGTCGAACCCAGCGCACTGGTGGCACGGGCTCCAGCGGAAGGGAAACCCACGCCTGGGCCGCACTGTCAGGCGAAAAGTCAAGACAAACGGCCAGATTTGCCCCCACCCCACCCCGCGCCCTCCCACCACCTTGTCGATCCCAGCGCCGCCCACCACCCACCACCGCTAGGTAGGTCAATCTCCGCCGGTTCCCAAACAGAAAATAAAGTTTATTCCTTTTTCCACCATACTTTCACTTTCCATGGCTAACCGAATCCACGGGTGCCCTCCATACCAACACTTATCAAGGAATTTATTATTTGACAACATAAAGTAAATTCATTTTTGCATTTCGGGACTGGGCATCCCTTATACCTTTGCCTTACTCTCGTGCAATGACAAGTGAATAAACACTCATCTTGAGAATATCACATCTAGCATGGAAAATATTAGCCACCCCACACTGCTCCACGAGCGAAACAAACACACAAAAGAGAAGTTTATTTTGAAAATTAATAAGAGATGGCACATACAAATTTGCTTACAACGGCAAAAGAATACCGCATATAGGTAGATATAGTGGACTCATGTGGCAAAACTAGTTTAAAGGTTTTTGGATGCACAAGTAGTGATCATACTTAGTGCAAAATGAAGGCTAGCAAAAGATTGGGAAGCGACCAACCAAGAAACGAATAATCTCACAAGCGAGCATTAAGCATAACTAACACCGAATAATGCACCATAAGTAGGATATAATTTCATTGCATAACTATTGACCTTCGTGCTTGCATAATGAATCACAAACATTAACACCAATATTCTTACTAAGCATAATTACTGATGGAGATGACTCACATATCACATCATCATATCTCAAAGCCATTACTAAGAATCAAGTTTATTTTGTCCAATGATCTTCATGAAAGTTTCTATTATATCCTTCTTGGATATTTATCACTTTGGGACTAATTTTCTTGTGATGCTTTTGACATGCTCAAACAAATATAAGTGAAGATCATGAGCATAATATTTCTTTCTCTCAAATTAATTTAAGTGAAGCCAGAGAGAATTTCATGAAAAATACTAAAGCACACCGTGCTCAAAAAGGTATAAGTGAAGCACTAGAGCAAGTCCATAGCTCATAAAAATTTAAGTAAATTGGAGAGAACAATTCTAAGAAGTCATGACATAATTTTGGCTCTCTCAAATAGGTGTGTCCAGCAAGGATTGATGACTTAAAACACAAAATAAAACAAGCAAAGACTCATATCATACAAGACGCTCCAAGCAAAACACATATCATGCGACGAATAAAAATATAGTTTCGAGTAAAATACCGATGGTCGTTAGAAGAAAGAGGGGATGCCACTCGGGGGCATCCCCAAGCTTAGTTGGTTGCTCATTCTTGGATAATAGCTTGGGATGTCGGGGCATCCCCAAGCTTAGTCTCTTCTATCCTTTATTCCTTCATCCATCGTAAGATAACCCAAAACTGGAAAACTTCAATCACACAAAACTCAACAAAAATCTTCGTGAGATCCGTTAGTATAAGAATAATAAATCACTACTATAAGTGCTGTATCAAACCAATTCATATTTTGTTCTTGCATTATATCTACTGTATTACAACTTTTCTATGGCGAAACTCATCAAAGAAAACCATAGAGCCATCAAAATAAGCACACAACATAAAGAAAACAGAATCTGTCAAAACAGAACAGTCTGTAGCAATCTGACTATTTTGAATACTTCTGTAACTTCAAAAATCCAGGAAAATTAGGAAGGTCTAAGAAATTTGTATATTGACCTACTTCAAGTGGAATGGGTATTTTATCGCTCTCTGGTAAAAAAATGAAAATTAATTTCGTGAGCGTAAAAGTTTCTGTTTTTCCAGCAAGATCAAACAACTATCACCCAAGAAGATCCTAAAGGCTTTACTTGGAACAAACACTAACTAAAACATAAAAAACACAATCATAACAGTAGCATAATTGTGCTAACACTCGAAAACAGGAAGCAAAAAGCAAAAAATAAAATTTATTCGTTGGGTTGCCTCCCAACAAGCGCTATAGTTTTACGCCCTTAGCTAGGCATAAAGCAAGGATCTAAGTTTTGTCATCTTTGGTTCGACATCCATAAGATGCCCTCATGATTGATTCATATGATGGCCTAATTCTTGTTCTAGGAAAGTGTTCCATACCCTTCCTCAAAGGAAATTGGAACTTAATATTGCCTTCTTTCATATCAATCACGGCACCGGTAGTGCGTAAAAACGGTCTACCAAGAATTATTGGACAAGACGGATTGCAATCAATATCAAGAACAATAAAATCTATGCACACATAATTCCTATTTGCAAGAATAATAACATCATTAATTCTTCCCCATAGTGTCGGTGTACTAGAGTAGGGGTACCCTAGTATCCTGAACTTGTGCACGGGCAGTCGCAGCATCCCGCGGCAAGGCTTGCCGGGTGACCGCCAAGGTCCTCCGTGGTTCCTTTGGAGCCGTTCAAAGACAAAGTTTCCAAGCCAAGGCATCTCAAGGAACTGGACAAGACCCTGGCAAGAGGAGCTTGCCGGGAAGGCCAACCAAGGCATCTCAAGGAATTTGCGGCGACGCGCCACGCGTCCCGGCAAGGCCTGGTGAGCGACAAGCTCCCGGACGCGACAAGACAACGACCGCGGCAAGGCGCTTGCTGCGGCAAACCACCACTCTGTGTCCGCGCTCCAGCACATCCACCAACGTGTCGCTCTGGGACCCTTCTAGGCGTACGTGGCGGGAGGCTGTGCAGCCAGCGGTGCGCGGTGGCAAGCGGCGCTGACAAGATTGCCATCGTGGCGAGCGGTGGCGTCCCTGACGGTCCCTTTTACACTATTTAGGCGACACAGACGGGCATTTAATGCCCTTGTCCCTTGCCTCCAGGGTTAGGTATGATACACTGTAGCAGGTAGCTGTACCAACCACAACACCTTTCCATTTTTACCCTTGTCTACGTTGCCACCTGTCGGTGACCCCTTGAGCATACAAAAGGAGGCCCATGCGCAACGTAGAAGGGGGAGGAAGAGAACACTCACGCTCGGTCTCGTTAGCTGCTGGGGTGTACTGTAGCACTCCGCGCTCCCGAGCAAGAACTCAATACAAACCACAAAGCAGGAGTAGGGTTTTACGCATCCGTGCGGCCCGAACCTGGGTAAACCGCTCGTGTGCTTCGCCTCGATCCGCTCTTCGTGCGACCTTCGCCCCCGCCGAACCGAAAGGGACTCGGTCCACCGGTCCCATAGGTGCCCGTGGATCAGTACCCCGGCATCTTTGGCGCGCCAGGTAGGGGGCGTCGAGGTTGTGTGAACCAGATCCGGTGTTCACACGAGCTAGATCTTCATCATCTTCATCGACATGCCGCCGAAGAAGAAGGCTTCGGAGGCGGCTGCTCCGTCCGCGCCGAACCCACCACCGCCGGAGCAAACGGCTGATGGGGCGGGCGCCGACGGAAGAACGGGCGTCGACGAGGGAGCTCACGGTGCTGCCAGGTCCAAGGACAAGGCTGCGCTGCCCATCGGCGGCGTAGCCGGCTCCCACAACGACCGGGCGCACTCCAAAACCTCGGCATCCGTACATGCACCGCGCCATCTCAGGAGGCGCGGGACCGGCAGCGTCATGGTATTCACGGTACCATGCATTTGCTGGACCAAGATCGAGCTGGTGGATCACGGAGTGCTCAGGACCAGCATGCACGCCAACATGCTGGCACGAGCGAGGCACGATCGCCTGGACGGGATACTGCTCCTTCTAACATAGTTAGAAGTCCGAGCATATCCCACTCCTCGCACCGTTCGCCACCACCACCCGCCACTGCAGCAGAAGCTTTGGCGCGAGCTCAACTGCTCCTGGACTACCCTCTAGCGGCAGACAAGATCGACGACTGGAGGGCCACCATTCAGAGTCTCATCGGCTTCACCAACGGCGACACTCAACGGCAGCCGAGCATGTCGCAGCCGCGGTAGGTCAGCCAGGCATGAGTCGGTGGCGACAAGACCGGTGGGGGTGCAACCACTGTGCACTCTCCGCCCCGGAGGCCAAGATCGCCGACTCGCCGGATCCACCTCGACAGCGACTCCACCGCGTCATCAGATCCACGAGCTCGTCGCGATCAGCGCAAAGTTCTTCATGAACGACAGCAAGAAGACGCTCATACTCGCATCGAGCGCCGAAGAGAAGCGCAGCGTCAATCAGACCAGCGCGCTGGGCCCTCTGTCGACATGCATGCGCCAGGGGAACTAGGCGGCTTGCCGTACGTGGTAGGTTGCCCTGCGTTTACTCGTGAGCTGCGGCAAGTCCAGTGGCCCAGCACGAAGAATTTCAAGCCAGATGTACCGGAGAAGTACGACGGAAGTCGCATTCGTCGAAGTTCCTCAGCATCTACACCATCGCGGTGCAGGCTGCCGGGGGGCGGGACGACAAGATCCTTGCCAACTACTTCCCGCTGGTGCTCAAGCCCAACGTCAGGTCTTGGCTCATGCACTTGCCGGACAACTCCATATCCTCCTAGGCGGACCTATGCCATCAGTTTGTCGGCGCCTTTACAGGCGGCCACAAACCTCATGGCCAAGAGAGTGACCTTCATCTGCTCGCCCAGAAGGAAGGAGAGCCCCTGCGCAAGTACATTCAGAGATTCGGCCGTGTACAGCACAACATCCCAGATGTCCACCCTGCTGCGGTCATCAGCGCGTTCCATCAGAACGTGCGTAACCGCAGGATGCGGGAGGAGATGGCGATGTGCAAGATCAGAGACGTCAGTGAGTTGTATGCCCTGGCCGACAAGTGTGCACGTGCTGAGGAAGGGAGGAAACTCCCCGGAGAGAATACAGGAGCAACAGGATCTGACAGCGAGGATGCTGCCCCGGCAAAGAAAAACCGGCGGTGGAACAACAGGAAGAAGAAAGGCAAAGATGTGCTAGTCGTTGAGCAGTCCGGCAACGAAGGTGGCGCCAAGAAAGCCAAGGCTGGCAGCTCCGGCAAGTTCCCTAAAACCGTAGGGCAAAATCATACAAAGGGAGGAATCAAGTAAAGGGAATAACATTGCAATCATTACCCAGAATAGAGTTATATTACAAGGTAGCTTGTCGCAGCTCTAACAGATTGTTCTCATAACATGACCAAAGCGACAAGAAAAGAAGAAAATGGGCGGCCTAGTCTACGTGATCGCCCTCAATCCTCTTGATCCCGCTCACCTTATCCACAATGGGTGCGACAAGGGTCTTGAGCGCCTCCAGATCAGCATCCGGCGGCAGGGTCTTGAGGACGTTGGTGAGGTTGAGGCCCGGGTTGCGGAAGGCCACCTTCACCAACACCTTTTGAAGAGCTCCCGCGCAGATCTTGCGCGACTCGTCGGCCAACCACTTTGGAATCTTCTCCCGGAGCCGCTGGAGGGCCGTCGCCACGCCTTTGAAGAACAAGGTGAGCTTGGCGCTGGGTTGGAGGTTCTCATCAGAGGGATACCTGAGATCCTCCACCCCTAGCTGCGCTAGCTCCCTGTCGATATCTGCGGCAGCACTCACGAGACCCTCCGTCCAGTGCTCCACTTTCTCCAGCGTCTTGGTCAAAGTGGTCAGCTTCAACTCAAGATCTGCGTTGGAGTCCTTGGCGGCGCTAAGCTCTTTGCCCTTCTCGGCGAGACGAGCCTGCAGCTCTGAGTTGCTGTGGGCATCCTTCTCCCGCTCAAGCTTGAGCGCGGCAAGCTCTTCACCACTCGCCTTGAGATCGGCCTCCAGCTGCGCCACCTTCGCCTCCAGCTCCTTCTTGGCGGCCTCGGCAACTGCGGCAGCATCCCCTGCTTGCTTAAGGGATCCGCCGAATTTTTCCTCACGCGCGGCAAGCTCCTCCCCGTGGCTATCAAGGTTAACTTTCCGCTGCGCCAGCTCGCCCTCCTGCGCAAACAGCTTCTCAGCGGCAAGCCGCTGTTGCTCTTCAGCTTCGGCCTTCTCGAGGAAGAAGGCCTTCTGCTCTTCGGCGAGCTGCTCCCGCTCCTCTGCCAGGGACCGGAGAGCTTCCTGGTTGAGACCCCGGAGCTCCTCGGCGCGCTTCTCGATGTCCGCTCCCACCTTCGCGACAAGCGCCTCGCGGGATTCCAGCTTGGCTTGCCGCGCGCGGTAGAGCGACAACAGCTTCTGCAGCAGCCGCTCCTCCTCAGGCTCGCCGCTGCTGCTGCTCGGCGCATCAACTAGCGTCAGCCCAGCGGAGGTGAGCACTTCTCCATCAAAGCTCTCTCCCTCGACCGGCGCCCTGGAGCTTGACGTCCAGGGGAGGTTGATGAAGACGCCATCACCGGCCTTCAAGTAGACGCTTGGCTGGGGCTCTTCGGAGCTTGGCGCTACGGTAGCGGCGGACGGGTCGGCGGTCGACGCAGCGCCTGGCGCTCCTGCGGCCTCAGGGCCGTCAGTGCGATCGCCAGACCCCCCGCCAGCTGCTGTGGCGGCAGCTTTGGCGGCCTCGTCACCGGCAGCAACCTCGGTCTCCATCGGCTCCGCAGCAGATGGGTCTGATTGCCGGAAAAGGAGAGAAAAGTCAAGCAAATACCCAAGAAGAAGAAGAACCCAAGGGAAGCTTCGAAGAGAAGATTACCTCTACTAGGTTCAGCAGTCGTAGTCTCCGTCGCCGGGGGAACGCTGGTGCTGTTCCTTGCCGGAGAACTCTCACTTGCCGGAGGACTCTCCCTTGGCGTTTCGGGGGCAGCCTCCGGGCGCTCCTGGTGGGGCTGCTCTGCTCCTACACAAACCAACAGTCAGATGTCAGTAAAGAAAGAGTATCCATGCACGCCTAACAGCGGCAAGTAAACCATATACTTACGCTAGGGGCTGCTCTGGAGAACAGTTGCTGGGTCCGGCAAGGTGGTCTCGGGCGCACCTCCTGCTGTCGCGGTGGGTTCGTCCTCGATGACAATAATCGGGACCTTGGCTCTCTTCGCTGCTCTCTGGGCCAGAGTCCTGAAAAGGAACAAGTTCAGAGTAAAGAAAATGAGATACAAGACAAAACAGCAAGAATTGAAGAACTATGAGTACAACAAGAGAATCTTACTCTTCTTCTTCCTCGTCGGAGCTGAACGCGGAGAAGTCGAAGTCCGGCCCACGTCCAGCACGAGGAGGCGGAGGAGTAGTTTCCCTTGGCCGCTTGGCGGGAACAGTGGCGGTGGCCTGAGACGACCCCGCTCCAGTTGCCGCAGCAGCATGAGGTGCTCCCGCAGCAACAGTGCTTGCCGCGGTGGAGCGCGTCACGCGGCGTGGCGACTGTTCACTCGCCTGCCGCCCCGCTACGTCCCCGGCCTTGCGGAGACGCCTTCTTGGTGGGGATGGAGGCTCTGCTTGCGGCGAGCTGCTTGAAGATGAGGAGGAAGAGGAGTTGATCTCTAGTGAGCCGCTCGTATCCTTGGCAGGCTCGCTCGACTTGGCGTTAAGCCCGGCAAGCACTTTCTCGCCGGCGGGCTCCCCTCGCTCGGCACGGCTTGCCGCCTCTGCTGCATCTACCTCCTCTACGGTGAATCCAAATTCGCCCGCGGCTGTGGCTGCCGCCACCTCTTCCAGCCTGGTGGCGATGCGTGTCATCTCCGCATCGGTTGTGTCGCGGGTGAGCCTATCCTTTTCATCGGAGCAGACCGGCACTTCTACCAAGCCGTCAAAGAACTGCTGCACGACGTCGTCTGCAGGCTCTTGCCAAGTTGGGACAATTCCATGCGAATCGCACTGCGGCATCATTGCACGGATGCGGTCGAGCGCGGAGTTGTTGCATAGCGGAACGACACCCTGCGGCAACCTGAACACTTCAGGATGTTGAGGGTCGTACTTGAACAGCTCCTGGAGCATCGCGTTGAGCTCCAAAACAGTGAAGTTGAAGTTGAGGCCCGGACGCAGCCTCATGATATCCGCCGCATTCTTGAATTCCCAGGTGGGTCTCCCCCGTTCCTGCAGGGGGGCGATGCGGCGGCGAAGAAAATCTGCGCCAACAGCGCCTACAGTGAGCCCGACAAGCCTGAGGCGTAGGATCTGGGTGACGGCAATCGTAAGCCTATCATCTTCCGAGGCCACGTCACTCCAATCGCTACCGCGTGCTACTGGGGCTTGGCACCGGGCGGTAAACGGCTGCGGGTTCTCCTCGACAACCCAACACCAGTCTGCTCTCCATTCCTCCCACTTGCCGCGGAACTCTCCCTCCAGATAAGTGTCCTTCTTGCTGGCCCTCGAGATCCAGGCGATTCCGCCGGATAAAGGCTATCCTCTCTCTACTCGGGGCATAAAGAAGTGGCGAAAAAGGGCTACATTGGGATGGACTCCGACAAAGTTTTCGCAGAGACGTGCGAAAACTGCCATGGTCAGAACGGCATTGGGGGTGAAGTCAAGGAGGTGGAATCCGTAGGTGTTCATGATATCGCAGAAAAACTCAGAGAAGGGCGGGCAGAGCCCGCAGTAGAAGAACAAGGCGAAGAAAGGATATCCGTTTGGAGCCATTTTCCAAGCGGCGGCTAGAAGTACCTTCGTGCGCGGATGCGCTCGCGTCTCCGTCGACCAGAAGAGATAGTAATTCTCCCTCAGCTCTCTCGCGGCAAGCTTGGGGGGGAAGACTGCCCGCTCCTTTCGCAACGCCGCAAGCCGCTGCGCCTCGGTCGACTTCACAACCTTCCCCTTGTCGGCTCTCGGAGCCATGGCGGAAGTGGTGGAGGAGGTCGATGGCGTTGGTGGTGCTGGTGGCGATGGGGGGCGGGGCGCTGCTCTCTTTCAGCTTTGGGAAGACGAGGGAGCGGCGGAGATTTCCGAGATTGGAGTAGCAACCGGTGAATGGGCGAACTGCCCCTGTTTCCCCTGCTTATAAGGAGGGAGGGGGCGGACGTTCCGCATTTCCGAATAAAGAAACCACCCACGATCTCTCCCACGATGCCGCATTCAACGCGTACCGTTCGGGGAGGGCACAGTGGATACAGAGATAGATACGGCGTAACCTAGGCCGTGTGTGCCCGTGCCCTGTTTTGGGCCTGGCCCAACAGCGCTCGGCACCGTGTATGGCCCAGGCCCGGGGGCTCCTGTCGGTGTACTAGAGTAGGGGTACCCTAGTATCCCGAACTTGTGCACGGGCAGTCGCAGCATCCCGCGGCAAGGCTTGCCGGGTGACCGCCAAGGTCCTCCGTGGTTCCTTTGGAGCCGTTCAAAGACAAAGTATCCAAGCCAAGGCATCTCAAGGAACTGGACAAGACCCCGACAAGAGGAGCTTGCTAGGAAGGCCAACCAAGGCATCTCAAGGAACTTGCCGCGACGCGCCACGCGTCCCGGCAAGGCCCGGTGAGCGACAAGCTCCCGAACGCGACAAGACAACGACCGCGGCAAGGCGCTTGCCGCGGCAAACCACCACTCTTTGTCCGCGCTCCAGCACATCCACCAATGTGTCGCTCTGGGACCCTTCCAGGCGTACGTGGCGGGAGGCTGTGCAGCCAGCGGTGCGCGGTGGCAAGCGGCGCTGACAAGATTGCCATCGTGGCGAGCGGTGGCATCCCTGACGGTCCCTTTTACACTATTTAGGCGACACAGACGGGCATTTAATGCCCTTGTCCCCTGCCGTCAGGGTTAGGTATGATACACTGTAGCAGGTAGCTGTACCAACCGCAGCACCTTTCCATTTTTACCCTTGTCTACGTTGCCACCTGTCGGTGACCCCTTGAGCATATAAAAGGAGGCCCATGCGCAATGTAGAAGGGGGGGAGGAAGAGAACACTCACGCTCGGTCTCGTTAGCTGCTGGGGTGTACTGTAGCACTCCGCGCTCCCGAGCAAGAACTCAATACAAACCACAAAGCAGGAGTAGGGTTTTACGCATCCGTGCGGCCCGAACCTGGGTAAACCGCTCGTGTGCTTCGCCTCGATCCGCTCTTCGTACGACCTTCGCCCCCGCCGAACCGAAAGGGACTCGGTTTGCCGGTCCCATAGGTGCCCGTGGATCAGTACCCCGGCACATAGGCTTTTTAATAGTAGAGTCCGCCAAGTGCAAATTCAAAGAACACGATTCAAGATCGGTAAGACCAAGCACATCACATAAAGATTTCGGAATAGTAGAAACACTAGCACCCAAGTCACACCGAGCAAAACACTCATAATTTTTAATCTTGACTTTGATAGTAGGATCCCACTCATCATGCAATTTTCTAGGAATTGATACTTCTAATTCCAATTTTTCTTCAAAAGCTTTCATCATAGCATCAACAATATGTATAGTAAAAGTTTTATTTTGTTCATAAGCATGGGGTGAATTTATCATGGATTGCAACAAAGAAATACAATCAATCAAAGAGCAACTATCATAATTAAAGTCTTTGTAATCCAAAAGAGTGGGCACATCACTAGCTAAAGTTTGGACCTCTTGAAACCCACTTTCATCAATTTTCTCAACAAGATTTTCACCCTCCGAAATATTGGGACGCCTTCTACCTAAAGTCGACTCTTCTCCAGTCCCTTTTTCACCAATATTAACTTTACTAAACAATGAATCAATAGAAGAAACACCAATCATTTTAAGATCTTCATCAGTTCTGCAAAAGAAATCACTAGAAAACACTTTTTCTAAAAATTCTCTTTTAGCTCTAAGCATAGCGGTTCTTTTCTTACTTTCATCCATAGAAACATAAAGAGCTTTAATTGATTCAGCTACTTTGGGCAAAAAAAATTCATCTTGAGATTTTCCACATCATGAGCAATTCTATCAACACTTCTAGACAAATCATCAATCTTACTCAACTTTTCTTCTATGGAAGTGTTGAAATTTTTTTGTGTATTGATAAATTCTTTAATATTGTTCTCAAGATCAGAGGTGTTCCTATTATTATTATAAGATTTATTTCCATAGGAATTACCATAATAATTAGAGGAATTACTAGGAAAAGGCCTAGGATTAAAATTACCTCCATAAGCATTGTTATTGAAATTATTTCGAGAGATGAAATTCACATCTACGGCATCACTATTTTGCTCAATCAAAGTAGACAAAGGCATATCATTAAGATCAATAGGAGTACTTTTACTAGCAACCAATTTCACAAGAGCATAAACTTTTTCACTCAAAGAAGAAATTTCTTCAACTGAATTAACTTTTTTACTACTAGGAGCCCTTTCGGTATGCCATTGCGAATAATTTGCCTTAATATTATCAAGCAATTTGGTGGCTTCACCCAAAGTAATTTCCATAAAAGTACCACCCGTGACAGAATCTAAAAGATTACGAGAGACAAAATTCAACCCGCATAGAAATTTTGTATGATCATCCAAAGATTTAACCCATGAGTTGGGCAATTCCTTAGCATCATTTTCATCCTTTCCCAAAATTGTGCAACATGCTCATGTTCAAGTTGCTTGAAATTCATGATCTGGGTTCTAAGGGAAATAATTTTTGCGGGAGGAAAATACTTAGTGATAAAAGCATCTTTGCACTTGTTCCAAGAATCGATACTATTGCGAGGCAAAGAAGAGAACCAAATTTTTGCAGAATCACGCAAAGAAAACAGAAATAATTTCATCTTGACCACATCATTGTCCACATCTTTTTTATTTTGCATATCGCATAATTCCACGAAGGTATTAAGATGGGACGCGACATCCTCATCAGGAGTACTGAAAAATTGGTCTTTCATAACAATATTCAGCAAAGCAGTATTAATATCACAACTCTCCGCACTAGTGGCGGGAGGAGCAAGCGGAGTGTCGATAAAATCATTATTGTTGGTATTTGAGAAGTCACATAATTTTGTGTTCTCTTGAGTCATAACAAGATTGCACTCAAAAATAGATCCGACAAGAAAACGGCTAACAAAAAAAGAGGCGAATAAAATGACAAATTTTTGTGAAGTGGGGGAGAGGAAAATGAGAGGCAAATGGAAAATAAAGTAAATTGCAAGGAGATGATATTTATGATTAGGAACCTGGTATATGTTGAAGATCCTCCCCGACAACTGATGGAAATATGCCCTAGAGGCAATAATAAAGTTATTATTTATTTCCTTATATCATGATAAATGTTTATCATTATGCTAGAATTGTATTAACTGGAAACATAATACATGTGTGAATACATAGACAAACAAAGTGTCACTAGTATGCCTCTATTTGACTAGCTCGTTGGTCAAAGATGGTTATGTTTCCTAACCATAGACATGAGTTGTCATTTGATTAACGGGATCACATCATTAGGAGAATGATGTGATTGACTTGACCCATTCCATTAGCTTAGCACTTGATCGTTTAGTTTGTTGCTATTGCTTTCTTCATAACTTATACATGTTCCTATGACTATGAGATTATGCAACTCCCGTTTACCGGAGGAACACTTTGTGTGCTACCAAACGTCACAACGTAACTGGGTGATTATAAAGGTGCTCTACAAGTGTCTCCGAAGGTACTTGTTGGGTTGGCGTATTTCGAGATTAGGACTTGTCACTCCGATTGTCGGAGAGGTATCTCTGGGCCCTCTCGGTAATGCACATCACTTAAGCCTTGCAAGCATTGCGACTAATAAGTTAGTTGCAGGATGATGTATTACGGAACGAGTAAAGAGACTTGCCGGTAACGAGATTGAACTAGGTATTGAGATAACGATGATCGAATCTCGGGCAAGTAACATACCGATGACAAAGGGAACAACGTATGTTGTTATGCGGTCTGACCGATAAAGATCTTCATAGAATATGTGGGAGCCAATATGAGCATCCAGGTTCCGCTATTGGTTATTGACCAGAGACGTGTCTCGGTCATGTCTACATAGTTCTCGAACCCGTAGGGTCCGCACGCTTAAAGTTCGATGTCGGTTATATTATGAGTTTATGTGTTTTGATGTACCGAAGGAGTTCGGAGTCCCGGATGAGATCGGGGACATGACGAGGAGTCTCGAAATGGTCGAGATGTAAAGATCAATATATTGGACGACTATATTCGGACATCGGAAAGGTTCCGTGTGATTCGGGTATTTTCGGGAGTACCAGGGAGTTACGGGAATTCGTATTGGGCCTTAATGGGCCATACGGAAAAGGAGATAAAGGCCTCAAAGGGTGGCCGCACCCCTCCCCATGGGCTGGTCCGAATTGTACTAGGGAGGGGGGCGCCCCTTCCTTCCTTCTCCTTTTCCCTTCCCTTTCCTTCCCTCCTACTCCTACTACTTGGAAGGGCTCCTAGTTCTACTAGGAAAGGGGAGTCCTACTCCTACTAGGAGGAGGAGTCCTCCTCCTGGCGCGCCCATAGAGGGCCAGCCGGGCTCCCCCCTTCCTCCTTTATATACAGGGGCAGGGGGGCACCTCTAGACACACAAGTTGATCAGTTGATCTCTCCCAGCCGTGTGCGGTGCCCCCCTCCACCATATTCCACCTTGGTCATATCGTAGCGGTGCTTAGGCGAAGCCCTGCGTCGGTAGCAACATCATCACCATCACCACGCCGTCGTGCTGACGGAACTCTCCCATGAAGCTCTGCTGGATCGGAGTTCGCGGGACGTCATCAAGCTGAACGTGTGCTGAACTCAGAGGTGCCATGCGTTCGGTACTTGGATCGGTCGGATCGTGAAGATGTACGACTACATGAACCGCGTTGTGCTAACGCTTCTGCTTTTGGTCTACGAGGGTATATGGACAACATTCTCCCCTCTCATTGCTATGCATCACCATGATTTTGCGTGTACGTAGGAATATTTTGAAATTACTACGTTCCCCAATAGTGGCATCCGAGCCAGGTTTTATGTGTTGATGTTATATGCACGAGTAGAACACAAGTGAGTTGTGGGCAATATAAGTCATACTGCTTACCAACATGCCATACTTTGGTTCGGCGGTATTGTTGGATGAAGCGGCCCGAACCGACATTACGCGTACACTTACGCGAGACTGGTTCTACCGACGTGCTTTGCACACAGGTGGCTGGCGGGTGTCAGTTTCTCCAACTTTAGTTGAACCGAGTGTGGCTATGCCCGGTCCTTGAGAAGGTTAAAACAGCACTAACTTGACAAACTATCGTTGTGTTTTTGATGCGTAGGTAAGAATGGTTCTTGCTCAGCCCGTAGCAACCACGTAAAACTTGCAACAATAAAGTAGAGGACGTCTAACTTGTTTTTGCAGGGCATGTTGTGATGTGATATGGTCAAGACGTGATGAGATATAAGTTATTGTATAAGATGATCATGTTTTGTTGAAGTTATCGGCAACTGGCAGAAGCCTTATGGTTGTCTCTTTATTGCATAAGATGCAAGAGCCAAATAATTGCTTTACTTTATCGCTATGCGATAGCAATAGTTGCAAGAGCAATAGTTGGCGAGACGACCATGTGACGACACATTGATATAGATCAAGATGATGGAGATCATGGTGTCATGCCAGTGACGATGGAAATCATGACGATGCTGTAGCGACCCGACCCGAATGGATCAAGTCTACTGTGCTCTGGTGTCATCCCTGGATCAGTAATGCTGACACCACACAGTACTTCGAAGGATTTATAGCAGAGTTGCAATCACACACTCATTACATCGATGTCTCAAAGAGAACTTATTACAATAAATATGGCTTAAGGCCATCTAATAACGATAACAGCGGAAGGCTCGGAAGATAAATGGGTCCATCAACTCCAACGGCATCACTGAGTAAAGAACCACGACCTAAAAGCACCTTACTCGTCGTCTGAAAAGTCTGCAACATGAAAAGTTGCAGCCTGAAAACGGGTCAGCACATGGAATATGCTGGCAATGTAACACATAGAGAGTAATGGAATGAAACAGCTATACTACATGCATATATGGCTGGTGGAAAGCTCTATGGTTACAGTTTTGCGTAAAGCCAGTTTTTCCCTACTGCAAAGGAATAAATTTATTTAACTATCAAGGTAGTTGTTAAACATCGAGAATGGTTGACAGCATTCCGATCCCAATTAAGTAATTAAAACCCAACAACATTAATTAGAAGTAACGTGATGAGATTCACATGATATTCAAGTACTAGATACTCAAGTTGTCCATAACTGGGGACACGGCTAATCATGATTAGTTTGTTACACTCTGCAGAGGTTTGCGCACTTCTCCCCACAAGACTCAATCGCCTCCGTTTGGTTTCCCGCACTACATGGTGTTTGAGAAGACGGATGACCGAGACACAGTCTTTCAGAAGCGCTAGCACCTTACGATGGATAGACCGGTACACCTACTTTCCCCTACATCTGCTAGTCTACCCTGTAAGAGTTCGCACGACTTAGTCAACTATGCCAGAGCCCATAATGGCTTGTGGCTGCACACGGAAGTTACTAGCATGAATGATCTTATGATCCCTTTGAGCCTGGGTGGCTGTCCGAAATAAAAACAGGCAAGTCCTGATAGACATCAGGTGCCTCAATCCACCCAGATGTGTGTTCAAGTTGCCACCTTAGATAAACCCTTAATTATCAATCTCACATCTGTCATGGATATCACTCACCCAATCCATGTCTACTAGCATAGCATGGCATAATAAGCAAACGTAGAAGTAACTCCCAAAGGTTTGATAATAATACAGGTAATAGGTACTACCTCATCTACTTCCCATCCCACAATTTCATTAGATCCTAATCATGCAATGTGAGAGGATTGATCTAATGCAATAAAACATGGGTTGTAGAAAAGGTATGATCAAAGTGTTACTTGCCTTGCTGATGATCCGCGAGACCTAGGGTTTCGAAGTAACAGGCGGCGCAATCCGGGTGATCTATCGCAGACAAACAACAAGGACACAATAAGTACTCATCTAATGCACAGGTAAAACTCGAACAAGAGAACGAACCAGAAAGTTCAACTTAAGAACTCCGGTTGCAAAGAAAGAAAGAACCGAACAGACGACGGAAAAACAAACGGCGGAAGAAAGCAACTCGGTTCTAGCAAGTTTAAGCTAGGTCAAATTTTAATGTAGCAAAGGCTTGTTCAAGTTGATTAGACGGAACGGCGGTTTCGAGAGGAAACTCCAGGCGCTTGAATCACCTAATTTCGATAAACGAGCGGGAAGAAAGACTAGAACGAAGATCGGAATTGAGATCGCGATCGCGGAATAAATCCGACGAAAAGAAAGAGATGAACGGTTAAACGAACGGGCATCGTTAACCGGGAAAAATCAGTGATCACGTTCTGTAAGTGCATCTAGTGCCACCCCTAGTTGGTTTTGGAGTATTGACGACAAACCTAGTTGAGGGACTAATGTGTTTGTGAGAATTGCAGGAAAACACAGGTAGAAGTCCCTCATTGATTCGGTTTTACTACCAGAGATGACCCCTAAAAATGTATGAAGACATTGAAGACAAAGGTGGTATATGAAGATATTCACATTGAAGACTATGATAAAAGAAGACACGTTATGAAGCCTATGGAACTCGAAGACTTAGATCTTTCGTAGTTCTTTTATTTTGTGTTGAGTCATAGGAACCACCGTACTGTTAAGTGGGGTCCAAGAGAACCAGTCAGAATGACTGAAGTGATGCCTAAATCAAAAAACCTATGTCTTCGAGCGAAGACAATGAGAGCGAATCTTGTCCAGAGCCGGACAAGTCAGCTTTGCTTGTAGCCCAAGTAAAGTTGCCATGAGAGTTCGAAATCTGACCGTTGAGAGACGTGTCAGTTCCTTAGTGACCCAGGGTCATTTCGGACAAATCAGGTCGGGTTGCCAAGTGGCTATAAATAGCCCACCCCCACAACCATAAACGGTTGGCTGCTCAGATTTCAGTGCACGGCTTTTGTCGTTTGAGAGCAACCCACCTCGAAGCCTTTGAGAGAAAATTCCTAGTGAGGAGAAAAGCCCTAACCACCCAGAGCCAGAGTAAATTGGGCATCACTTAAGCCTTCTTGTCTGTGTGATCTGAAGACTTATTACACTTGAGGACTGTGAATCCTCCAGACGGTTAGGCGTCGCGTTCAGAGCATCCAAGAGACATTGTGCATTACCAGTGAATGAAGTCTGTGAAGGTTTGGGAGTCTACCTTGAAGACTTACCAGAGTGATTGGGCGAGGACTAAGTGACCTTAGCTCAAGGAGATTACGGTGAGGACTTGGTGTCCTGAACTGTGTGTTCAGGATTGGGTGTCCGGGACTGTGTGTCCTAAGGTTTAAATACCTAGCCGCTCCAACCAGACGTACAGTTGTCACAGCAATTGGAACTAGTCCAACATATCATTGTCTTCAACGAGTCACTGGTTTCATCTTCACTTCCTTCTCTTGCTAATACTCATTGTGAAGTCATTGCATGCTTGCTTTATCATTTGTCTTCACAACGTGAATGCATGATCTGTTTGGCTTCATAACTTCTTCCTACTTGATCCTTATTACACTGAAGCTGTTTGTCACTGTGCTTTCACTCTATTGAATACATGACCATGGCTGGCCTAGTGTAATCTAACTTCCGCTGCATAGTAATAGGCATAATCTTCACTGTTTGTCTTCATAACTCCCAAGTTTTGAAGACTTTCATAAAAATCGCCTATTCACCCCCCCTCTAGTCGATATAACGCACTTTCAATTGGTATCAGAGCAAGGTGCTCCCTTGTTCTGTGTGATTCGGTTTAACCACCTGGAGTTTTAGCTATGTCGACTGCAGGGATAATCAAAGTCTCCGCTGCGTGCCCCGTCTTCGATGGAACTGAATATCCCTACTAGAAGAATAAGATGCACATGCATCTTGAAGCCATTGACGTCGACCTATGGTATGTCGTCGAGAACAGCGTTCCCAAGGCTGGAGAAGGTGTCACTGCTGCTGATGTCAAGAAATTCGTTCAACTGGACTCTACTGCCAAGAACATCATCTGTGGTCATCTGACCAAAGGACAATATGGCCGTGTGAGTGCCTTGAAGACATCCAAACTTGTAAGTGCATCTAGTGCCACCCCTAGTTGGTTTTGGAGTATTGACGACAAACCTAGTTGAGGGACTAATGTGTTTGTGAGAATTGCAGGAAAACACAGGTAGAAGTCCCTCATTGATTCAGTTTACTACCAGAGATGACCCCTAAAAATGAATGAAGACATTGAAGTCAAAGGTGGTATATGAAGATATTCACATTGAAGACCATGACAACAGAAGATACGTTATGAAGCCTATGGAACTCGAAGACTTAGATCTTTCGTAGTTCTTTTTATTTTTGTTGAGTCATAGGAACCACCGTACTGTTAAGTGGGGTCCAGGAGAACAAGTCAGAATGACTTAAGTGATGCCTAAATCAAAAACCTATGTCTTCGAGTGAAGACAATGAGAGCGAATCTTGTCCAGAGCCAGACAAGTCAGCTTTGCTTGTAGCCCAAGTAAAGTTGCCATGAGAGTTCGAAATCTGACCGTTGAGACACGTGTCAGTTCCTTAGTGACCCAGGGTCATTTCGGACAAATCAGGTCGGGTTGCCAAGTGGCTATAAATAGCCCACCCCCACAACCATAAACGGTTGGCTGCTCAAATTTCAGTGCACGGCTTTTGTCGTTTGAGAGCAACCCACCTCGAAGCCTTTGAGAGAAAATTCCTAGTGAGGAGAAAAGCCCTAACCACCCAGAGCCAGAGTAAATTGGGCATCACTTAAGTCTTCTTATCTGTGTGATCTGAAGACTTATTACACTTGAGGACTGTGAATCCTCCAGACGGTTAGGCGTCGCGTTCAGAGCATCCAAGAGACATTGTGGATTGCCAGTGAACGAAGTCTGTGAAGGTTTGGGAGTCTACCTTGAAGACTTACCAGAGTGATTGGGCGAGGACTAAGTTACCTTAGCTCAAGGAGATTACGGTGAGGACTTGGTGTCCTGAACTGTGTGTTCAGGATTGGGTGTCCGGGACTGTGTGTCCTAAGGTTTAAATACCTAGCCGCTCCAACCAGACGTACAGTTGTCACAGCAACTGGAACTGGTCCAACATATCATTGTCTTCAACGAGTCACTGGTTTCATCTTCACTTCCTTCTCTTGCTGTTACTCATTGTGAAGTCATTGCGTGCTTGCCTTATCATTTGTCTTCACAACGTGAATGCATGATCTGTTTGGCTTCATAACTTCTTCCTATTTGATCCTTATTACACTGAAGCTATTTGCCACTGTGCTTTCACTCTATTGAATACATGACCATGGCTGGCCTAGTGTAATCTAACTTCCGCTGCATAGTAATAGGCATAATCTTCACTGTTTGTCTTCATAACTCCCAAGTTTTGAAGACTTTCATAAAAATCGCCTATTCACCCCCCTCTAGTCGATATAACGCACTTTCAATTGGTATCAAAGCAAGGTGCTCCCTTGTTCTGTGTGATTCAGTTTAACCACCTGGAGTTTTAGCTATGTCGACTGCAGGGATAATCAAAGTCTCCACTGCATGCCCCGTCTTTGATGGAACTGAATATCCCTACTGGAAGAATAAGATGCGCATGCATCTTGAAGCCATTGACGTCGACCTATGGTATGTCGTCGAGAACGGCGTTCCCAAGGCTGGAGAAGGTGTCACTGCTGCTGATGTCAAGAAATTCGTTCAACTGGACTCTACTGCCAAGAACATCATCTGTGGTCATCTGACCAAAGGACAGTATGGCCGTGTGAGTGCCTTGAAGACACCCAAACTGGTCTGGGACTGGCTCTCCAAGGTCAATGAAGGCATCTCAACCCAGAGAGATCAACGAATCAGTGTCCTTCACAATCTCTTCAACCGCTTCAAGCGAAATGACAATGAGAATGTCCAGCACACATTTGATAGACTCACTGACATCACAAATGAGCTTCAAGCCCTCGGCGCCACTGAAATCACCAAACATGAAATCGTCAAAACGCTGTTGAGATCACTTGATAGTTCGTTTGACATCCTGGCCCTGATAATTCAAGAACGTCCTGATTTCAAGACACTCGATCCGTCTGACATACTTGAGAGGCTCAACACACACGAGTTTCAGCTTTTTGAGAAAAGAGATATCTACGGTCCAAACTATGGGCGAACTCGCGCCTTGAAGGCAAAAGCTGTCTCCTCATCTGAAGAAGAATCTGACTGCAGTTCTGATGATCCTGAAGACATTGGAAGAGAACTTGCAATGCTAGTGAAGAAGTTCCAAAATTCACCAAGAAGAAAGGCTTCAGAAAATCTTCACGATCAAGCTCAAGGAATGATGAAGCTTCTGCTCATGACTACAAGAAGAAAACATGTCACAAGTGCAAGAAAACTGGACACTTCATCTCTGAATGTCCACAGTGGGACAATGAGAACAGAAGGAAGAAGAAGAGCAAGGAATATGATTCTGACGACAAGAAGAAGAAGAAATACTCAAAGTCTTCTTCCAAGTCTTCATCAAAGTCTTCATCACACAAGAAGAGCTCATATGGCAAGGCACATGCGTTTGTTGGAAAGGAGATGGATTCAGAGGAGGAGTCCGCATCTGAGGAGGCAGAGGTGGAGTCTGAGGAGGAGTCTGATTCTGGCATTGCGAGTCTGGCTACATCATACGTCGCCAAGTCCATCTTCGACACTGAAGACAATGACTGCATCACCGACACCAACGCAAATGACAAGAACGACTCCACTCCTACCTACTGCTTCATGGCACGCGGTGCCAAGGTAAACACACGCACTACTCGCTATGAAACATCTAGTGACGATGACTCTGAATGTGATTCAAAACCTAGCTACAAAACACTTGCTAAAATTGCAACTGAATAATAGAAAGCTATGGAACATATTCAAAAACTGTTAGACAGAAGCGATGATCTGTTGGGTGCTGAAATGACTCGATCTGAATCCTTAATTGAAGACATAAAAAACCTTCACGTTAAGTATCAGGAACTTGAAGATCGTCATGATACTCTCTCAACAACTCATGAAAAGCTTTCCTATGATTATCTTCAAAGGAAGCAAGAACTGGAGAAATTGAGGGTGGCTCATGAAGATCTTCAAAAGGAAAACGAGTCACTTCGCTACGAACAGATCAGTCCCGCTCAGGAAGGATTTGAACCACCATGTCTTAAATGCATTGAGCGTGATAATGCTAATTCTGTTGCTGAATGTTCCACTTCTACTGCTGTTGCAATATCTTCAACTATTGACGTGGTAACTAACCCCTCTGCTGAGGATACCACTGCTATTGCTGATGAGAATGCTATGTTGAAGACATTGCTTGAAACAGGGATGTACAAAAGTCTTAAAGGACATCAGACACTATGTGATGTCCTCAAGAAGCAGATCCTGAATCGAAACCCTAGGAAAGAGGGTGTTGGATTTGTGAGGAAAATCAATGCAGATGGCTCTTACTGGAAACCTGAGCAGTACCCCAAAACCACATGGGTTGCTGCAAAGGAACTTTCAGCAGATCCATCCAACTTATCTGGCTTCACTTGTGCTAACCCCATTATCATTGATGAATCCTTTGATGCAAACTATAAACTGTTTAAAAATCAGTATGGTGAAGTGTTTGCCAGGTACATTGGTACTAACTGCAGGAATGGACCGCCTATGAAGAAGATCTGGGTTTCCAAAAAGTGTCTGGAAAATCTTCCTGTGAATGTCTTCATGACACCTCACTTGAAGAAGACAAATCTCAGACCAAAGGCTTCATACGGTCCAATGGCTTCATACAAACAGAGGACTCACCTGAGTCACACTAACACAAATGTTTTGCAGGGAAACCATACTCAGGCACACGAGTATGAGAGCGGTTCATCGAACCGTGTTCATGTGACCAAAAATTATTCTGCTTATTCCTATGAGTATTATTGTCCACCTGCTAGACTGTTTGCTAAGGCTTCAAAGCCAAAATTCTCGAGATCGATAAAAGTGAAGTGGACAGTCCACCTCCTCGGAACGACCCCACTCTCGTGAGCGAAGCGCTCCGTCGACCCCCGCCGTGTGCTACTCCGGCGCCGGCGTCCATCGCGCTTCCGCGCTCCCGCCTCGCGCCACTCCGGCCGTTGCGGCCACCACTACCTCCTTCCCCTCGCAGCGTGCGGCGGTGGCCATGGGTTCTAGTCCCAGATCTGTTTCTTCGTCGGTCAGGCTGGAGGACGAGCGCCCCGTCGTTTATGGTCTCGGGCTGTCGGAGGGGTCGGGAGATTCGGAGGCCCGTGACCTCCAAGCGGTGGACTCGGAGCTGCATCCGTCTGCGGCGGCGGGGGCGGGATGGGTGCGGCCGCCACCGACCAAGAAGGAGATGTGGCGGATGCGGCACGGTCTGGATGCCCAGGCTGGTGCTTCTGGAGCTCGCGATGGTAGGGCCTCGCCGCCGCATCAGGATGTGCTTCGTGGTGGCCGGACCTCGCCGCCGCGCCAGGAGGTAATCCCGAAGATGAAAGACAAGTGCTTCCGATGCCTCGAGAAGGGCCACTTCAGGCGCGACTGCACCAACCTGGAGGTGTGCATCAGATGCGGGCTGCAGGGCCATGGCTCCCGGGACTGCAAGAGGCCTAGGAGTCCTTCTTCGGCTGACGAGCTCCGGCGGGAGGCCATCGCCAAGGTGGCCCGCAGGTCCTCCTCGCGTGTTAGCCCCGACCTCCCGCCCCCGCGGGCGCCGATCCTGCCGCCGCCACCGCCCCCACCACCAACTCTGCGGCAGGCGGACGCCGGCCGGGCGTGGCCACAGCTCGCCCCTCCTCGGATCCAGGTCACCTTTGACACGGAGGACGGGGCGGCCGGCCTTTGCGTGGTCCGGCGCTCGCAGTCCATGGAGGATCTGGAGCGTCGGCTATGATTTGCCATGGTGGCCTATGTGGGCGGTGCTCGGCGCCGGTTGTCGCCGCAGCGGGTGCATGAAATCTTGGAAGGAAAGCTGGATATCTCGGCGGACCAAGCCTCAGTTCATCCATATCGGCCGGAAGATTTCTTAGTGGTGTTTGCTTCTGCAGAGATAAGGAACAGAGTGGCGGCATGCCCGTCGGTAGAGTTTCAAGGGGACCGGCTGTTATTCAGGCCATGGAATCGGCAATCGCAAGCGGTCCACTCGGTGATGGGTTTCAAAGTTTGGTTAGTTCTTAAAGGCATCCCGCCCCATGCCTGGGATCGGGCAACAGCAGAGGAGCTGCTGGGATCCTCGTGTAAGGTGGATGTTGTGGCGCCGGAGTCTACCTCGCGGGCGGATTTGTCTTCCTTCAAGCTTTCTGCGTGGACGGCCGACCCGGATGAGATCCCTACAATGCGTTGGCTAGCAGTTCCGGAGCCTGGTACTAAGGCTCCGCCGCCATTGCTGCAGTATAAGATTCTAATCCATGTCGATGCGGTGGCGGACTTCAGGGACGCAGGAGAGCCGCTTTTCCTCGGTGGATCGTCGGACAGTGGTCAGAGCGGTATTCCAGACTCAGATGAGGACTTCGGCGGTGAATCAAGGCCGCGCAAGCTTGTGTGGACGTTTGGGGTCCGGGACTCGCGGGGAGGTGGCCAGGGCAGCGGCGCCGCCGGCGTTGGGCATGGAGGATCGGTGCGGAGCCGTGTGGCGTCGGATTGGCGTCTTCCGCCGATGGACCCGGTTTCGGTCGTCAGCAGGAGTGGGCCAAGCAGGCAGGTGTGCGAGAGGCTAACCACTAGGCAATCGGCTTTTGACCGGCTCAACGGCCAGCACGACCACTGTGCAGCTGATAAAGGTTTGGTTCAAACCAATTTGAATGGCCAAGGCGCGGCTCAGTCGGGTCAGGTGACAGTTGTGAAGCGGGCCCTCATGGCCTCCACGATCATGGCAACTGCGCCGCATCAAGCTGCGGGCCCAGAGAGGGTTCGAGAAGTGCGGCCTGGCATGACTGGATCACCAATCGCATCTCGTGCTGACACGACAGTGGTACCCGCGCGGGATGGATTGGCCAATAATGTATCAGGTGCGTTGGTCCCATCGTCTGTGCTAGCTGGACCTCAGGTGGTGGGATCGGCTGCGCAGCGGATAGCACCAGATCCCGAGGCAGGAGGAGTGGTTGGAGTGGAGAAGAGCGCTTCTGCCGGCACTGGTGGGTCTAATGGTGAACAGGAGATGGAACCCCAGGCGGCGACAGGCCCGGAGCCTGAGGAGGGTGCATTGGATGCATGCGCCCTGCTGATTGCGGGTGGACCACCTGATGGGAATCATGCGGTGGAGCCCTGCATGGAGGCAGCTGAGATTTCGATGGTGGTACCCGCACCGGAGGAAGAGGCAGGCTATTTGCCTCCAACGCTGGGGGCGACCGCGCACTCGTGCATGCAGATGAACCCCACTCATGTTCGTGCGACACAAGTGCTAGGATCATTGGAGACCCCGGACGTGGGAGGCGACAGGCAAATTGTGCAAGGATCATTGGAGGTTCCGGACGTGGGAGGCGACATGCAAACAATGCAAGGATCTTTGGGGGTACCGGACGTGGAAGGCGACATGCAAACAGTGCAAGGATCGTTGGAGACCCCCGACGTGGTGGGAGGCGGCATGCAAACTGTGCAAGGGCTAGATGTGGTGGGAATGAGGCCACATGAGGTGGTTGCTTTTGACAAACTAAAATGGTTTTGCTCTAGCCTGGTCAAGAAGCTGGCACCACCACTTCTTAAGGAAGTGCAAGCGTCGGGCCTTCGGCCAGAGGCGGAGCCATTACACCGCGACGCACCACACGCGCAACGAAGCGAGCGCCATAGAGCAAGCAAGGAAAGGCTACTCCAGCTGAGAACGTCCTTATGCATGCGCTCGGGCTGATGCCCCAAGACCTGGAGGTAGACGAGGCAATAGTGGATGAGTTGCAGCAGCTCTTTGACTCCCCTCTGCGTACTCAGCATGTCAGGGTGATCGCCGCGTTATTTGGGAAGGAGTTGCCGACTGGGAGTGAGCTGCACAGCGAGGCGGGACTGTCGGTCGTCGCGCACTAAACGTGCAGCTGGTGCTGGATGTTTGATCCTGTTATGGATTTGAACCCGCATATTTTATGCTGGAATGTGAGGGGCCTTAATTGCCCTGCCAAAAAGAAGGCAGTCCGGGAGTTTGTGACTTCGGTGCAAGTTAACCTAGTGTGTTTGCAAGAAACGAAACTAGATGTAATTGATCCCTTCATAATTATGCAATGTATTGGACCGTCCCTTGATGGCTTTGCTGATCTCCCAGCACATGAAACTCGTGGTGGTATCCTATTGGCGTGGGATAAAACGGTGATGGACGTTGATAACATAACACTTGACGGCAACTCGCTCACGGGCCTGGTGCATAATAAAGATGGGGCGGTTTGGTGGATCACGGTGGTGTATGGCCCCCAAGGGAATGAGCTAAAAATAAATTTCCTGGAGGAGCTTAGGAGCAGGAAAGCTACTTGCCAGGGACCGTGGATGGTTCTTGGTGACTTCAACATGATCCTACGTGCTTCGGATAAGAATAACACTAACCTCAATAGGACGATGATGAGGAAGTTCCGGGATTTTGTGGACGAGCATGAACTGAAAGAGCTTTACCTACATGGGCGCAACTTTACGTGGAGCAATGAGAGAGATGCACCGGTGATGACTAAAATTGATAGGGTTCTGGTGTCTATTGACTGGGAGCTGCATTTCTCTGATAGCTTGCTACAAGCTCTATCAACAAATGTGTCAGATCATGCGCCTTTGCACTTGTCCACAAGTGCACAATTCTGTCCTAAAAGGAGATTCCGGTTTGAGATTTTTTGGACTAAGCTTGATGGATTCCTGGAGGCGGTCCAGGAGGCTTGGGTATGCGATGACTCGATCACGGATCCTTTCAAACGACTGGATGCACTTCTCAGGAACACGGCCGTGTTTTTGCAAGCCTGGGGACAGCGAAAAGTTGGTAACATCAAATTGCAAATCGCAGTGGCCAACTATGTGATACTTCGGCTAGACAGAGTCCAAGAGTTCAGAGCTCTATCTCCCGAGGAACTGTGGCTTAGACGTATGCTTAAGTTGGCAGTCCTGGGATTGGCGTCTCTGGAAAGAACGATCGCGCGTCAGAGATCAAGGATTAGATGGTTGAAAGAGGGAGATGCCAATACAAAACTTTTTCAGATTGTGGCCAATGGGCGACGTGCAAAAATTTTATCCTCAAGGTTAAGCAAGGAGAGGAGATTGCCACAGAGCAGGAGCGCAAGGGGCAGATCTTTACGGAAGCTTATGAGGATCTGCTGGGAGCGTATAGCGCTAGAGACGATAGCATAGACCTAGACTTCCTGAATATTGAGGGATGCGATCTGCAAGAACTAGAAGACATTTTCACGGAAGAGGAGGTGTGGAATACCATCAGAGAATTGCCATCGGATCGAGCACCGGGACCGGACGGTTTTATTGGCGCTTTCTATCAGCGGGCCTGGCACATCATCAAGCGGGATGTTATGGCAGTTTTGATGAAGTTGTATGTTGGTGACGGCCGTGGATTTGGTAAGTTGAACAGGGCACACATCGTACTCATTCCGAAGAAACCGGACGCGGAGGAAGTTGGGGACTTCCGCCCCATTAGCCTGACGCATAGTGCGGCGAAGTTGTTTGCTAAGATGCTCGCTCTACGGGCTAGAAAGAGGATGAAGGAGGTGGTGGCAGCAAACCAGTCGGCCTTCATACAAGGGCGGAACTTGCACGACAATTTTTTGCTGGCGAGGCAAGTGGCGAGAAAGATCTAGGAAAGAAAAGAACCAGGGGTGTTCCTCAAGCTCGACATCTCGAGAGCGTTCGACTCCTTATCTTGGCCTTTCCTCTTTGAGGTCCTGAGACAAAAAGGGTTCGGCGCCAAGTGGATTGGGTGGATCTCGATCCTCCTTAGAACGGCATCTACGAAGGTGGTGGTCAATGGTGTACCTGGTAAAAGTGTGATTCATGCTTGCGGCCTCAGGCAGGGAGACCCGGTCTCACCCCTGCTGTTTGTGATTGCCATGGACGTTCTTACACATATCTTCAGGAAGGGTGCAGAAGAGGGAGTTCTAAGCTCATTTAGGGGAATAACACCAATGCAAAGAGTCTCCATATATGCGGATGATGTTGCTCTCTTCATTAGACCAACCGAAGGGGACCTGAACTTTGTCAGGAGTGCACTTCAGGCGTTTGGAAGAGCCTCGGGACTGTCCGTGAATTACAGCAAGTCGTCGGCCATCCTTATCCGTGGCTCTGAGCAGGACCAGTCCCGTGTTGAGGCGTTGCTGCAATGCAACATTGCTGAATTCCCATGTAAGTAGCTCGGGCTACAGCTTGCTATCCGGCAATTAACACGTGGGGAATGGCAGCCGATCTTGGACAAGGCCAAGAAGCTTGTTCCGGCTTGGCAGAGGGGGCTAATTCAAAGGCCGGGCCGGCTCGTCCTGGTGAAATCGGTCATGGCTGCTAGGCCGGTGCATCATCTCATGGTCATGGATGCTCCGAAGTGGGTTTTTGAAGAGCTGGATAAATGGATGCGAGCATTCTTTTGGACAGCAGAGGAGAAGGTTAATGGAGGAAACTGCCTTGTCGCTTGGGATACAATCTGCACACCTGTGTGCTTTGGAGGGCTCGGCGTCAAGAACCTGGAGTTGCAAGCATTGGCACTCCGAGTTAGGTGGGAATGGCTACGGAGAAGAGACCCTGACAGGCCGTGGCAAAAGCTACATATGGTTGTTGATAGAGAAGCACGACAAGTATTTGACAGTCTGGTTAGCATAACGGTGGGAAACGGAGCCAAAACTCTATTTTGGAGAGATAGATGGCTGCATGGCTTGGCCATCGTAGATATTGCACCACAGATCCATGATATGGTGGACACTCGGACACGAAACCGGCGCACGGTTCAGCAAGCCTTGGAGGATAACAGTTGGGTCCAGGATGTGGCGGGAGAACTCAGCTTCACAGGACATATCCAATTCCTAAACCTATGCCACGCCATCGCTACGATACATCGAGATGATAGCTCCCTTGATACGTTTGCGTGGCCGGCGGATGCTTCGGGACAATACTCGGCCCGATCAGTTTACTACATGCTCTGCCAAGGGAGGGAGAGAGTTCCTTACGCCTCGTGCATCTGGAGGAGTTGGGCGCCGTTGAAATGTAAAATCCATGTCTGGCTCACTATCCAGCATCGAATCTGGACCTCCGATCGGCGAGCGCGACATGGACTACAAGATCACCCCTCGGCCTACTTCATGTGCCTGCAAGAGGAGGACAATGCAGAACACATACACTTACAATGCTCTTACGCTAGACAGGTGTGGCACAAGTGCATCGTCGGGTTGAACTTGGAGGTGGCTCACCCGCTTGGGCAGGATAGCCTGTTGGATTGGTGGCTACAAGCTAGAAGAAACTTCATGCGGGCTGCTAGAAGAGGATTCGACACGTTCGTAATCGCAGTAACTTGGTCTCTATGGAAGCAGAGAAACGCGAGAGTCTTCAACCGGATAAATCAACAAAAAACCGTGGATGAGCTACACAACCACATCATGATTGAGATCAAAGAATGGAAGGAAGCCGGACTAGGTGTAGGTGTGTTAGACCGATTTGTGAGAGAGTAGGCTTTGGGTTATGTGTGGGTGTAGGTGTCTTGGTTCACTTGTGTTGATGTTCGCATCACTCGCAAGCTCTTGTAATTACAACTTCTGCCTTCTATAAAAATATGGTACGCCTTTGGCGTACTCTCGAAAAAAAAGCCAAAATTCTCAGATGCTGCACTTAGACTTATTGCTTCTAAGCCACCCTTGAAGATGTGGGTGGTTAAGAAAGCTTAACTCTCTTTTGCAGGGAAAGGTCTCCAACAGAAAAACAAAATATTCTGATGCTATTGCTGGGGACCTTAAAAATCTTGTAGGGCGCAAGATAAAATGCCCGAATGGCATCATTATGTACTTTGCTCCTGAATCGCATGCTACTCTCCCTATTAGTCCTAATCTGGATCTAAGTTTTCATAACCCACTGGTTCGTCAAATTTTTATGCTTCACAATTCTCTTCGTGAAGCCTATCCCCCTAACTGCACTGTAGGGTACGACACCAGCGACTTCAAAGTCTTCAGAATGGATTATTGACAGTGGGTGTACAAATCACATGACTGGCAGAAGAAGCCTTCTTATGGACTCAACTTTACGTCCATCCGACAAGAGCCACATCACATTTGCTGACACTGGTAAAAGTAAGGTATTGGGTCTAGGTAGAGTTGCAATCTCAAAGGATCAACACATGGATAAAGTCATGCTTGTTGAATCCCTTGGCTTCAACTTAATGTCTGTCTCAATGCTTTGCGATTTGAATATGATTGTAATGTTTGGAAAATATCGTTGCCTGGTGCTAATGGAATCTGACAAATCTCTAGTGTTCGAAGGGTATCGGAAAGGTGATTTGTACGTGGTAGATTTCTCAGCAGGACCACAACTTGCGGTATGTCTTCTTGCAAAAGCTTCAGAATGCTGGCTTTGGCATCGGAGGCTTGGGCATGCTGGCATGAGGAACCTCCACACCCTTGCGAAGAAGAAGCATGTCATAGGCATCGAGGGCGTCAAGTTCAAGAAAGATCATTTATGCGGTGCCTGTGAAGCAGGGAAGATGACAAGAGCAAAACATCCTTCGAAGACAATCATGACTACTACACAACCCTTCGAACTGCTCCACATGGATCTTTTCGGTCCCACTCACTACTCAACTTTTACTACTACTGCTTGCCTCTATGGCTTCATCATTGTTGATTATTACTGTAGATATACTTGGGTACACATAATCCTTTACAAGACTGAAGTGTAGGATGTCTTCAGACGCTTCGCCAATCGAGCTATGAACAATTTTGGCGCCAAGATAAAGCACATTAGAAGTGACAATGGCACTGAATTCAAGAACACTGGCCTTGACACATATCTTGATACCTTGGGCATCACACATGAATTCTCAGCTCCGTACACGCCACAGCAGAATGGCGTCGTCGAACGCAAGAACAGAACACTCATTGAAATGGCCAGAACAATGCTAGATGAATACAAGACTCCAAGAAAATTCTGGACTGAAGCCATTGATACTGCATGCCATACAATCAATCGTGTTTATCTTCACAAGCTTCTGAACAAGACATCTTATGAACTCCTAACTGGCAAGAAGCCAAATGTCAGTTACTTCAGAGTATTTGGCGCAAAGTGCTGGATCAAGGACCCACATCACACCTCAAAGTTTGCACCAAAAGCACATGAGGGCTTTATGCTTGGATATGGAAAGGATTCACACTCCTACAGAGTCTTCAATCTCTTCCATTACAAAGTGGTCGAAACAGTGGATGTGCGGTTTGATGAAACAAATGGTTCACAAAGAGAGCAACTGCCAAATGTGCTAGATGAAGTCTCAGCTAGTGAATCAATCAAGCTTATGGGAACTGGAGAGATTATGCCTTCTGAAGCTCATCCTGAAGAAGAACTCATCATCTCAGCACCTGATCAACATGAAGACAATGCTCAGCATGAAGACATTCCTCCAAACAACAACGCAGATCAGCAATAGCAAAGTCTTCGCCCTATACATCCTCGTGTTGCAAATGAAGTACAGATTGACAGAATACTGGACAGCATCAATGCACCTGGTCCACTCACTCGTTCAAGGGCAACTCAGCTAGCAAACTTCTGTGGGCATTTTGCATTCGTCTCAATATCAGAACCCAAGAAAGTTGAAGAAGCCTTCATGGGACCTGAATGGATTCAAGCTATGCAAGAAGAGCTTCAATAGTTTGAGCTTAATAATGTATGGGAACTGGTTAAGCGTCCCGATCCACGGAAGCACAACATAATAGGCACCAAATGGATATAGCACAACAAGCAAGATGAGCATGGTCAAGTTGTCAGAAACAAAGCTCGTCTCGTTGCTCAAGGATATACTCAAGTAGAGGGCATTGACTTCGATGAAACTTTTGCTCCTGTGGCTAGGCTTGAAGCCATACGCATACTGCTGGCCTATGCAAATCATCATAACATACTTCTATATCAAATGGATGTGAAAAGTGCCTTTCTCAATGGCAAGATTGAAGAAGAAGTGTATGTTGCACAACCACCTGGCTTTGAAAATCCAAAACATCCTGATATGGTATACAAGCTCAACAAGGCACTGTATGGCCTCAAACAAGCCCCTAGGGCCTGGTATGATACACTCAAGTACTTTCTGAAGAGCAAAGGCTTCATACCTGGTTCCCTGGATCCCACTCTTTTCACGAAGACATACGATGGTGAACTGTTTGTGTGCCAAATATATGTGGATGACATTATCTTCGGCTGCACAAATCGGAAGTACAGTGAAGAGTTTGGATATATGATGCAAGAGCAATATCAGATGTCCATGATGGGGGAGCTGAAGTTCTTTCTTGGTCTTCAAATCCGACAACAGCGCAATGGCATCTTCATATCTCAAGAGAAGTATCTCAAAGATTGCCTGAAGAAGTTCGGTATGCAAGACTGCAAAGGCTTCACAACACCAATGCCAGCTAAACATCATCTAGGTCCTGACGACAATGGTAAAGAGTTCGATCAAAAGGTATACCGCTCCATGATTGGGTCTTTGCTTTATTTATTTGCATCTAGGCCAGATATCATGCTTAGTGTTTGCATGTGTGCTCGATTTCAAGCGGCACCAAAGGAGTCGCATCACTTAGCTGTGAAGTGAATTCTTCAATATTTGGCTCACACCCCAACTCTAGGATTATGGTATCCAAAGGGCTCAGAGTTTGATTTGGTTGGATTTTCGGATGCTGATTATGCTTGTGACAAAGTTGATCGCAAGTCTACATCAGGCACATGTCACTTTCTGGGACGATCACTTGTATGTTGGTCTTCAAAGAAGTAGAACTGTGTATCTCTCTCCACTGCTGAATCTGAATACATTGCTGCTGGATCTTGCTGCGCTCAGCTTCTGTGGATGAAGCAAACACTCAAGGATTATGGCATTCATCTGAAGCAAGTGCCACTTTACTGCGACAACGAAAGCGCCATCAAGATTGCCAACAACCCAGTTCTGCACTCGAAGACTAAGCACATTGAAATTCGCCATCACTTTCTCAGAGATCATGTTGTGAAGGAAGACATTGGTATCATACATGTCAACACTGAAGAGCAATTGGCAGATATCTTCACCAAGCCCTTGGATGAGAAAAGGTTTTGCAAGTTACGGTGTGAGCTAAATATCTTGGAATCCTCAAATGTCCTGTGATCAGGCACACATCCTAACACTTATGCATATTGATGATTTAGATGTGCAACACACGAAGTAACGTATATCTTCAATCAATGAAGACATACATTCTAAGTGTGAATACATTAATGTGGAATTTGACTTCGGAGCGCCACGATAATTGTGCGCCGTGTCTGGGTCTAATACTTCCTATACGGTGGGTAATGCCACCACCAAACGTTCTATTTTGAAGTGTTCCACTCATGGCGTTACCTCGCAATGTCTTCACATTTGGTTTGGCTTTAATCATAATATGTCTTCATGATTATCTTCACTGCGTAGATTATATATATATATATATATATATATATATATATATATATATATATATATATATGTACTGGTGTTCTGTCCTCTACAGCATTCACTTATAGCTATGTCTTCTTGGTTGAATCTTTTGAACTAAGTGAATGTGATCGGACCCTAACCTCTCTATGCTTTCTATCTCAAACTCTATCTCTCCAAGTCATATGAATTCTGTTGAAACTGTCGAATGTCTTCACTGTGTCAGCTAAAGACATAGAGACAACCATAAAAGTCCGTTTTTAATGCTCATTCCTCCACATAAGATCCGGAGAAGCAGGAACGACCGCCCGACAATTTAGGCGTGCGTGGGACGTGGAACAAACCCCAAACTTTCGCTAGCTGGCCACACGTGCCTCAAATGCGAACCGCCAGGGGCACCTGCATAATAGCACAGTGCCGCCTCTGAGTCTATAAATTCACACTTACCGCAGTCATTATCTCCTTCTTCCATCCTCGCACGAACCCTAGCACCACCGCTAGCACTCGACGACGCCGGAGACGAAGCGCTTCGCTGCCGCAACCTCTCCAACGCCGTCCTCATGCCGACCGCGGACATCGTCCTTTCCGCCGTCGCCATAGGTGTTTTCCGTCGCCAAGTTAGGGCACGGAGGACTGAACTGCTCGGCATCAACTTCCTTCCGTCTAGCAGTTCCAGTGTGGTAAATAAAACTTCTTTTTACAGCCTCTTTTGATCTCTTGGTTCTGTCACTTTCAACCATAAGAATTTTCTCTTCACACCAGTTAGATCTCTCGCTGCATCTCATAACATGCCTAGTATATTCACTTGTGCTTCATAAAGTAGTTAGATTCCTCACTTGTACTGATCTATGGGTTCGTACAAATCTGGAACCAACTTCTTATCTATGAGTGAATGTCTTCGCACGATGAGGTCAATGTCTACTAAACCGATTTATCTTCAAAATCTTCTGAGAATGCATATGACCTCTTCCCCTTCCCTCGCACCTTAATGATGTCACAGGTACATGTCTGTGGGAGAATCCTTTGGTTCTCATAGTCTGCATTCATTTGCAGAGTACTTGCAGCATCACATCAACTCTCCTGAAGCCAGTTCTTGTTGGTCAAGCAAAAGGAAGCCTTTGAAAACTTTGAACATCTTGAAGCCTTCCAAGTTAAGATTCATGGCTTCAGAAACAGCTGCAAGGAAGGGAGGCAGACAGAGACGTGGTGGAACGTCCAAAGATCTGCCTGATGAATTGGCAGAGATGTACAAAACTGATCCTGAAGAAAGCTATGGTCAGCGCAAGACACGAATCCAATGAATTCAAAGATATTGGGCAGAGCAATGGTTTTAATACCACTTCGTCACTCAGGAGTATGCCGAAAAGTGCACCATCAAGAGACCGTGCGGAGACGTATTATACAAAAATCTCGTACCCAGGTCCAGAGACGAAGCCATTGCTCAAGGATTCTATCCATGCATGGTGAGAGGACCACAGCCAGCTGAAGCACATCCGTCATCACTTCTCTGGTGTCGCAATGACAATCTGTTCAAGCGCAACTTCCAATTTGCTCAGAACTCTGCAAAGCAAAACAAGAAGAAGCTGGGATTAGACTTCAACCCTGGTCCCTCTGAACCAAGGGCAGATGGCACACGCGACACCGATCCCAATATCATTGGGCCGTATGCCAATCTTGCAGGCCTCATCACCCGCATCCTAGTCCAAGGGACTGCCGTGAATGACCCTCCAGCAGATACTGAGTCTGATGACGCCCCTGCTGCGCCGAAGCCAAAGCAGAAGAAGCCAAAAGCTTCAAAGCCAGCCGCTTCGCCCAAAATCTCAAGAGCGAAGCCATTGAAAACTGCACCTCCTGAAGTCAGTGTGCAGTCTGAAGATGTATCCCGCATCTCCAAGCCCCTGAAGGATAAGGAGCCCCAGCAACACACAGGCAAAGAGCTCACTGCTGCTGCCATTCTGCGCAGTGAAGCCATTGATCTATCAAGCGATGAAGATCTGGGCGATGACGCACTAGAACAGCTCATCAAAAGCAAGGAGGAAGCGGAAATCTTCAACAATCTACCTCTCTTTGATGTCGCCATCATCCACAGCTTCATCGATGAATGGTTTGACACACCAGATATAAGCTTCAATGATCTGCAGCTGCCTATTGGACTCAGCGTCGCCTTCCAAGGCGCAATTGCTTCAGAACTGGCCATTGCTCAGCGCATTGTTGAGCTGAAGCAGAAAATTGATCACGAAAAAGCTCAGTTCAAGAAGCACATGGCCAGTCTCAGCATGCAGGAAGTGAGAAGCTTCAAAATCATGCTGCATGATCTCAAAGAATACTTTCTGAAGAAGCGTGCTGAAGCTCAAGGCTCGCGTGAAAGGATGAAGTCATTGGCTGACAAATGTGTTCAAGCCTACAACGAGGCTGAAAAGCGCAAGGCACTTGGGCGTCCAGGCATCGACCCCAAGATGGCCGCAAAGAAGAAGAAGCAGCCTGCTGAGGGTGAACCAGAGGCATCAAGACAAGCAGCCACCTCCATTGTCTTCCCAACCGCCACGACTGGCTCGAAGCCAAAGAGCCGGTCAACAGCTTCAGAGCTAAAGAAGACAAGAGCTGCAGAAGCTGAAGCCAGAAAAAGGAAGAGCTCTGAAGCCTCTCCTTCTGCCCCCAGTAAAAAGAAGCGCAAGACTAAGAAATCTAGGGCTGCTCCCACAGAGCCCTTGATGGTTGAACCTCTTTCTGTCATTCACCCCAATGCAGAAAGAAGACTAACAGTTCATGAGCCTGCTCCCACAGAGGCACCTGACACTGAAGATATTCCAGCAGCCGACCCACTAGCTGCTGAAGACATTGGTCATCAGGACAATGTGCAAGGTGATGCAGCCCTTCCTCAGCTTGAAACAAGCGAACCCATCAGCATTGGTCCTCCTCTAACGCCAATGGCACAAGATGAGTCATGGGCGGATCGCCCTCAGGAGGAAGAAGACATTGAGGCCCAGCCCACTCCGACACCACAAGCGTCGTCTGCGTTCCGTAGGCTTCGCAAAGGTCCATGGCCTCAAGTCCTGTCTGCAGAAATTCCGGCTGCATCAGCCGAAGACAATGAATAAGCACCTCCAGAACCCACTCCCTCGCTCCATGAAGATGCAGTTCCCCAAGAGAACGTGCCTGAAGATGCCCCTCACAATACTAACACCGAAGCCAATGTGGAGCCCGCCCCGCCAAATGCTTCAGCGGAAAGCAAAGCCACTGAGCCAGACACTTCAGTTCCTGAGTCTGCTGCAGGTCCACAATTTGACTATCACATAGAGCACAGGCCTCATGTCCAGAAGCCAGTCCCAAGGCTTCCAAGGTTCCCAGGTCCTGCATCAGCACCTGGCTCCTTTGATGTAAACAGCTTCAAGGCAGACAACACATTTTTCGATAGCTCCAAGAACCCCTATTCAAGGGAAACGATTGTATCAGACAGGTTCTGGAGCTATTCACAGCACATCTATTATTCTTGCATCTTATACAACCAAGGTCGCATCTTCCCACACAAGCGCCTTGAGGTTGAAGCTATTGCTGGTCTACCATGTCTTGAGGAAGCTTTGGACTGCTTCAGGCAAGTGGGTCTGCTGCCGTTCGTGACTGATGAAGAGCACTGGAACGAAGAGCTTCTGCTTCAGTTTTATGCCACTCTCCACATCAAAGGCTACAACAGAGATCCTAAGACTTGGATCCTGGAGTGGATGACCGGAAATGTCCATCATGAAGCCAATGCATTCAATATCATTGAGCTCACTGGCCTGCCCACTCCAGGCGAATTCTTCGAGGAAGGGTGTCAACTTCATTCTGAAGCTATTGAGTGCATATTTCAGAGACCTGAACCCAATATGAGTCAGATGCTCTCAATGATGAAGCCATTGCCTCAAGATGCACCCTATCCAACTGAGTTCTTCGTTGAAGACCTAGAGTACCTGCCCAGGACCATATATCATATTATCCGGCGGACTCTCTGGCCCATTAAGGGACACTCTCCACATGCCAAGATTGAGGGTGCAATGAAGACTCTCATATTCTATATCATGCATGGCAAATGCTTCAATGCACAGGATCTTTTCATACGACAACTTGCTGCGTCAGGCTCGAACTTATTTAGTCTAAAAATCTATGCCCCTTGGGTGATGAGGCTGATCAAACTGCACTCTACAATTTCGTATCAGCCCTCAGCCCGAAACCATCGCATCTTCCTGCCAGATGTGGATATCTCTGCTGAAGCAATATACCCTGAGCCTGCCAAGCAACCAATAAGTCTTCAGAATGCCGAACACCAGAGCTTCACACAGAATGTTGAAGGTGTTGAAGCCATGTCCAGGGTCTATCCTATGGCTGGCACTACACGTGCACCAGCATCAACTGAAGCCACAGATAGCACAAACGCTCCAAGACCCAAGAAGCGTGCTCGTGTCCTCACTGACCGAGAGCTTCTTTTGGCCCTTCACCAAAAGCAAGATAGGCATCACGACTGGCTGAAACGTCAGATGAAGAGCCTCTTGGTGGATGTCAATCGTCTTCGAAACCTGGCCACCAAGAATGCCTTCGTTACGCATGAGACTTGCCGTCGTACGTGGAAAGGGCTCTCAATGATCTGCACTGAAGCTGAACTTGAAGAGGATGGCTTCACAGAGCGCTTCAAATTTGACACCACACTCCTAGGAGGGCTGTGATGTGCAACACACCGTCACTTGAAGACTCTGAGTATTCCTCATCTGCTGCCACCGTCACTGCGAGGATCATTGCTGAAGATGATGATGCTACTTCACCTCCACCCACTTTAGCACCTCAAAGCTCAGCACCGCCAAACAACTCCACCAACTGCGCTACACCTGGGAACGCGTAGAAAACTCTATGTCTTCAAACCTTTTTGGTCATTCCTGACAAAAGGGGGAGAAGCATATGATGTTTATAGTCTTCAAGCGGGTCAATATGGGCGGGTGCCTTGTTTTGTTATACTTGCTTCGTGTTTGCAACTCTTGTTTTTGTTTCATTTGGTTCTTTTGAGTTGTAAACACTAAAACTCGATGGTCGTCTGCTACTTGTTTTACCACTCCTTTTGCGAAGATAACTTCCGCATGTGCGACGATAAATTCCGCACTCATCTCATTCTACAGACGTCCATTTTCCATCATGCATGTTATTATCTTCATATACTTTCACATGCATAGTAGATTGTCATCATAAGCTGAAACTGATCTCCACAAGTACAACCTGCCATGTGCATTTGCATTCCAAAAGCAAATTAACTTATATGCACATCTTCAGGGGGAGCACTTGCAACTTATGATGACAATTCCTTTACAAACTTCACACTTTATATTCCCCGTTGAAAACTTCAACTAGTTTGTCATCAATCACCAAAAAGGGGGAGATTGTAAGTGCATCTAGTGCCACCCCTAGTTGGTTTTGGAGTATTGACGACAAACCTAGTTGAGGGACTAATGTGTTTGTGAGAATTGCAGGAAAACACAGGTAGAAGTCCCTCAGTGATTCGGTTTACTACCAGAGATGACCCCTAAAAATGAATGAAGACATTGAAGTCAAAGGTGGTATATGAAGATATTCACATTGAAGACTATGACAATAGAAGATACGTTATGAAGCCTATGGAACTCGAAGACTTAGATCTTTCGTAGTTCTTTTTATTTTTGTTGAGTCATAGGAACCACCGTACTGTTAAGTGGGGTCCAGGAGAACAAGTCAGAATGACTTAAGTGATGCCTAAATCAAAAACCTATGTCTTCGAGTGAAGACAATGAGAGCGAATCTTGTCCAGAGCCAGACAAGTCAGCTTTGCTTGTAGCCCAAGTAAAGTTGCCATGAGAGTTCAAAATCTGACCGTTGAGACACGTGTCAGTTCCTTAGTGACCCAGGGTCATTTCGGACAAATCAGGTCGGGTTGCCAAGTGGCTATAAATAGCCCACCCCCACAACCATAAACGGTTGGCTGCTCAGATTTCAGTGCACGGCGTTTGTCATTTGAGAGCAACCCACCTCGAAGCCTTTGCGAGAAAATTCCTAGTGAGGAGAAAAGCCCTAACCACCCAGAGCCAGAGTAAATTGGGCATCACTTAAGTCTTCTTATCTTTGTGATCTGAAGACTTATTACACTTGAGCACTGTGAATCCTCCAGACGGTTAGGCGTCGCGTTCAGAGCATCCAAGAGACATTGTGTATTGCCAGTGAACGAAGTTTGTGAAGGTTTGGGAGTCTACCTTGAAGACTTACCAGAGTGATTGGGCGAGGACTAAGTGACCTTAGCTCAAGGAGATTACAGTGAGGACTTGGTGTCCTGAACTGTGTGTTCAGGACTGGGTGTCCGGGACTGTGTGTCCTAAGGTTTAAATACCTAGCCGCTCCAACCAGACGTACAGTTGTCACAGCAACTGGAACTGGTCCAACATATCATTGTCTTCAACGAGTCACTGGTTTCATCTTCACTTCCTTCTCCTGCTGTTACTCATTGTGAAGTCATTGCGTGATTGCCTTATCATTTGTCTTCACAACGTGAATGCATGATCTGTTTGGCTTCATAACTTCTTCCTACTTGATCCTTATTACACTGAAGCTGTTTGCCACTGTGCTTTCACTCTATTGAATACATGACCATGGCTGGCCTAGTGTAATCTAACTTCCGCTGCATAGTAATAGGCATAATCTTCACTGTTTGTCTTCATAACTCCCAAGTTTTGAAGACTTTCATAAAAATCGCCTATTCACCCCCCCTCTAGTCGATATAACGCACTTTCAAAACTGGTCTGGGACTGGCTCTCCAAGGTCAATGAAGGCATCTCAACCCAGAGAGATCAACGAATCAGTGTCCTTCGCAATCTCTTCAACCGCTTCAAGCGAAATGACAATGAGAATGTCCAACACACATTTGATAGACTCACTGACATCACAAATGAGCTTCAAGCCCTCGGCGCCACTGAAATCACCAAACATGAAATCGTCAAAACGCTGCTGAGATCACTTGATAGTTCGTTTGACATCCTGGCCCTGATGATTCAAGAACGTCCTGATTTCAAGGCACTCGATCCGTCTGACATATTTGAGAGGATCAACGCACAGGTGTTTCAGCTTTCTGAGAAAAGAGATATCTACGGTCCAAACTATGGGCGAACTCGCGCCTTGAAGGCAAAAGCTGTCTCCTCATCTGAAGAAGAATCTGACTGCAGTTCCGATGATCCTGAAGACATTGGAAGAGAACTTGCAATGCTAGTGAAGAAGTTCCAAAGATTCACCAAGAAGAAAGGCTTCAGAAAATCTTCACGATCAAGCTCAAGGAATGATGAAGCTTCTGCTCATGACTACAAGAAGAAAACATGTCACAAGTGCAAGAAAACTGGACACTTCATCTCTGAGTGTCCACAGTGGGACAATGAGAACAGAAGGAAGAAGAAGAGCAAGGAATATGATTCTGATGACAAGAAGAAGAAGAAATACTCAAAGTCTTCTTCCAAGTCTTCATCAAAGTCTTCATCACACAAGAAGAGCTCATCTGGCAAGGCACGTGCATTTTTTGGAAAGGAGATGGATTCAGAGGAGGAGTCCGCATCTGAGGAGGCAGAGGTGGAGTCTGAGGAGGAGTCTGATTCTGGCATTGCGAGTCTGGCTACAGCATACGTCGCCAAGTCCATCTTCAACACTGAAGACAATGACTGCATCACCGACACCGACGCAAATGACAAGAACGACTCCACTCCTACCTACTGCTTCATGGCACGCGGTGCCAAGGTAAACACACGCACTACTCGCTATGAAACATCTAGTGACAATGACTCTGAATGTGATTCAAAACCTAGCTACAAAACACTTGCTAAAATTGCAACTGAACAACAGAAAGCTATGGAACATATTCAAAAACTGTTAGACAGAAGCGATGATCTGTTGGGTGCTGAAATGACTCGATCTGAATCCTTAATTGAAGACATAAAAAACCTTCACGTTAAGTATCAGGAACTTGAAGATCGTCATGATACTCTCTCAACAACTCATGAAAAGCTTTCCTATGATTATCTTCAAAGGAAGCAAGAACTTGAGAAATTGAGGATGGCTCATGAAGATCTTCAAAAGGAAAACGAGTCACTTCGCTCCGAACAGATCAGTCCCGCTCAGGAAGGATTTGAACCACCATGTCTTAAATGCATTGAGCGTGATAATGCTAATTCTGTTGCTGAATGTTCCACCGCTACTGCTGTTGCAATATCTTCAACTGTTGACGTGGTAACTAACCCCTCTGCTGAGGATACCACTGCTATTGCTGATGAGAATGATATGTTGAAGACATTGCTTGAACAGGGATGTACAAAAGTCTTAAAGGACATCAGACACTATGTGATGTCCTCAAGAAGCAGATCCTGAATCGAAACCCTAGGAAAGAGGGTGTTGGATTTGTGAGGAAAATCAATGCAGATGGCTCTTACTGGAAACCTGAGCAGTACCCCAAAACCACATGGGTTGCTGCAAAGGAACTTTCAGCAGATCCATCCAACTTATCTGGCTTCACTTGTGCTAACCCCATTATCATTGATGAATCCTTTGATGCAAACTATAAACTGTTTAAGAATCAGAATGGTGAATTGTTTGCCAGGTACATTGGTACTAACTGCAGGAATGGACCGCCTATGAAGAAGATCTGGGTTTCCAAAAAGTGTCTGGAAAATCTTCCTGTGAATGTCTTCATGACACCTCACTTGAAGAAGACAAATCTCAGACCAAAGGCTTCATACGGTCCTATGGATTCATACAAACAGAGGACTCACCTGAGTCACACTAACGCAAACATTTTGCAGGGAAACCATACTCAGGCATATGAACATGAGAGCGGTTCATCGAACCGTGTTCATGTGACCAAAAATTATTCTGCTTATTCCTATGAGTACTATTGTCCACCTGCTAGACTGTTTGCTAAGGCCTCAAAGCCAAAATTCTCAGATGCTGCACTTAGACTTATTGCTTCTAAGCCACCCTTGAAGATGTGGGTGGTTAAGAAAGCTTAACTCTCTTTTGCAGGGAAAGGTCTCCAGCAGAAAAACAAAATCTTCTGATGCTATTGCTGGGGACCTTAAAAATCTTGTAGGGCGCAAGATAAAATGCCCGAATGGGATCATTATGTACTTCGTTCCTGAATCGCATGCTACTCTCCCTATTAGTCCTAATCTGGATCTAAGTTTTCATAACCCACTGGTTCGTCAAATGTTTATGCTTCACAATTCTCTTCGTGAAGCCTATCCCCCTAACTGTACTGTAGGGTATGACACCAGCGACTTCAAAGTCTTCAGAATGGATTATTGACAGTGGGTGTACCAATCACATGACTGGCAGAAGAAGCCTTCTTATGGACTCAACATTACGTCCATCCGACAAGAGCCACATCACATTTGCTGACACTGGTAAAAGTAAGGTATTGGGTCTAGGTAGAGTTGCAATCTCAAAGGATCAACACATGGATAAAGTCATGCTTGTTGAATCCCTTGGCTTCAACTTAATGTCTGTCTCAATGCTTTGCGATTTGAATATGATTGTAATGTTTGGAAAATATCGTTGCCTGGTGCTAATGGAATCTGACAAATCTCTAGTGTTTGAAGGGTATCGGAAAGGTGATTTGTACGTGGTAGATTTCTCAGCAGGACCACAACTTGCGGTATGTCTTCTTGCAAAAGCTTCAGAATGCTGGCTTTGGCATCGGAGGCTTGGGCATGCTGGCATGAGGAACCTCCACACCCTTGCGAAGAAGAAGCATGTCATAGGCATCGAGGGCGTCAAGTTCAAGAAAGATCATTTATGCGGTGCCTGTGAAGCAGGGAAGATGACAAGGGCAAAACATCCTTCGAAGACAATCATGACTACTACACAAGCCTTCGAACTGCTCCACATGGATCTTTTCGGTCCCACTCACTACTCAACTTTTACTACTACTACTTGCCTCTATGGCTTCATCATTGTTGATGATTACTCTAGATATACTTGGGTACACATAATCCTTTACAAGACTGAAGTGCAGGATGTCTTCAGACGCTTCGCCAATCGAGCTATGAACAATTTTGGCGCCAAGATAAAGCACATAAGAAGTGATAATGGCACTGAATTCAAGAACACTGGCCTTGATACATATCTTGATACCTTGGGCATCACACATGAATTCTCAGCTTCGTACACGCTACAGCAGAATGGCGTCGTCGAACGCAAGAACAGAACACTCATTGAAATGGCCAGAACAATGCTAGATGAATACAAGACTCCAAGAAAATTCTAGACTGAAGCCATTGATACTGCATGCCATACAATCAATCGTGTTTATCTTCACAAGCTTCTGAACAAGACATCTTATGAACTCCTAACTGGCAAGAAGCCAAATGTCAGTTACTTCAGAGTATTTGGCGCAAAGTGCTGGATCAAGGACCCACACCACACCTCAAAGTTTGCACCAAAAGCACATGAGGGCTTTATGCTTGGATATGGAAAGGATTCACACTCCTACAGAGTCTTCAATCTCTTCCATTACAAAGTGGTCGAAACAGTGGATGTGCGGTTTGATGAAACAAATGGTTCACAAAGAGAGCAACTGCCAAATGTGCTGGATGAAGCCCCAGCTAGTGAATCAGTCAAGCTTATGGGAACTGGAGAGATTAAGCCTTCTGAAGCTCATCTTGAAGAAGAACTCATCATCTCAGCACTTGATCAACATGAAGACAATGCTCAGCATGAAGACATTCCTCCAAACAACAACACAGATCAGCAAGAGCAAAGTCTTCGCCCTATACATCCTCGTGTTGCAAATGAAGTGCAGATTGACAGAATACTTGACAACATCAATGCACCTGGTCGACTCACTTGTTCAAGGGCAACTCAGCTAGCAAACTTCTGTGGGCATTTTGCATTCGTCTCAATATCAGAACCCAAGAAAGTTGAAGAAGCCTTCATGGAACCTGAATGGATTCAAGCTATGCAAGAAGAGCTTCAACAGTTTGAGCTGAATAATGTATGGGAACTGGTTAAGCGTCCTGATCCACGGAAGCACAACATAATAGGCACCAAATGGATATACCGCAACAAGCAAGATGAGCATGGTCAAGTTGTCAGAAACAAAGCTTGTCTCGTTGCTCAAGGATATACTCAAGTGGAGGGCATTAACTTCGATGAAACATTTGCTCCTGTGGCTAGGCTTGAAGCCATACACATACTGCTGGCCTATGCAAATCATCATAACATACTTCTATATCAAATGGATGTGAAAAGTGCCTTTCTCAATGGCAAGATTGAAGAAGAAGTGTATGTTGCACAACCACCTGGCTTTGAAGATGCAAAACATCCTGATATGGTATACAAGCTCAACAAGGCACTGTATGGCCTCAAACAAGCCCCTAGGGCCTGGTATGATACACTCAAGTACTTTCTGAAGAGCAAAGGCTTCATACCTGGTTCCCTGGATCCCACTCTTTTCACGAAGACATACGATGGTGAACTGTTTGTGTGCCAAATATATGTGGATGACATTATCTTCGGCTGCACCAATCAGAAGGACAGTGAAGAGTTTGGATATATGATGCAAGAGCAATATCAGATGTCCATGATGGGGGAGCTGAAGTTCTTTCTTGGTCTTCAAATCCGACAACAGCGCAATGGCATCTTCCTATCTCAAGAGAAGTATCTCAAAGATTGCCTGAAGAAGTTCGGTATGCAAGACTACAAAGGCTTCATAACACCGATGCCAGCCAAACATCATCTAGGTCCTGACAACAATGAATTCCTACAGCATCACATAAACTCTCCTGAAGCCAGTTCCTGTTTGTCAAGAAAAAGAAAGCCTTTGAAGCCTTTGAAAGTTTTGAAGCCTTTCAAGTTAAAGTTTATGGCTTCAGTTGCAGTAGCAAGAAAGGGGGGCAGACAGAGACGTGAGGGAACTTCCAAGGATCTGCCTGAAGACTTGGCAGAAATGTACAAAACAGATCCAGAAGAGAGCTATGGGCAGCGCAAAACCCGAATCCAATGGATTCGACGCTATTGGGCAGAACAGTGGTTCAAATACCGCTTCGTCACCCAGGAGTATGCTGAAAAGAATGCAGTCAAGAGTCCATGGGGGGATATCTTATACAAGAACCTTGTACCCAGAACCAGAGATGAAGCCATTGCTCTAGGCTTCTACCCATGCATGGTCCGAGGACCACAGCCTAATGATGCACATCCATCGTCACTTCTCTGGTGTCGTGACGACAATCTCTTCAAACGCAACTTTCAGTTTGCTCAACAGCCAGCGAAGCTAAACAAGAAGAAATTTGGGCTTGACTTCAATCCTGGTCCCTCCTCACCAAGGGCAGATGGCACACACGACGCGGAACCCAATATCATTGGTCCGTTTGCCAATCTTGAGGGCCTGATCACCCACATCTTGGTCCAAGGGACTGCTGTGAATGACCCTCCAGCTGATTCTGAGTCTGATGAAGCTCCTGCTGTGCTGAAGCCAAAGCAGACAAAGAAACCAAAAGCTTCAAAGCCGGCCCCTGCCTCAAAAATCTCAAGGGCGAAGCCATTGAAAACTGCACGTCCTGAAGTCAGTGTGCAGTCTAAAGATGTATCCCGCATCTCCAAGCCCCTGAAGGGAAAGGAGCCCCAGCAACACACAGGCAAAGAGCTCACTGCTGCTGCCATTCTGCGCAGTGAAGCCATTGATCTATCAAGCGATGAAGATCTGGGCGATGACGCACTAGAATAGCTCATCAAAAGCAAGGAGGAAGCGAAAATCTTCAACAATCTGCCTCTCTTTGATGTCGCCATCATCCACAGCTTCATCGATGAATGGTTTGACACACCAGATATAAGCTTCAATGATCTGCAGCTGCCTGTTGGACTCAGCGTCGCCTTCCAAGGCGCAATTGCTTCAGAACTGGCCATTGCTCAGCGCATTGTTGAGCTGAAGCAGAAAATTGATCACGAAAAAGCTCAGTTCAAGAAGCACATGGCCAGTCTCAGCGTGCAGGAAGTGAGAAGCTTCAAAATCATGCTGCATGATCTCAAAGAAAACTTTCTGAAGAAGCATGCTGAAGCTCAAGGCTCGCGTGAAAGGATGAAGTCATTGGCTGACAAATGTGTTCAAGCCTACAACGAGGCTGAAAAGCGCAAGGCACTTGGGTGTCCACGCATCGACCCCAAGATGGCCGCAAAGAAGAAGAAGCAGCCTGCTGAGGGTGAACCAGAGGCATCAAGACAAGCAGCCACCTCCATTGTCTTCCCAACCGCCACGACTGGCTCGAAGCCAAAGAGCCGGTCAACAACTTCAGAGCTAAAGAAGACAAGAGCTGCAGAAGCTGAAGCCAGAAAAAGGAAGAGCTCTAAAGCCTCTCCTTCTGCCCCCAGTAAAAAGAAGCGCAAGACTAAGAAATCTAGGGCTGCTCCCACAGAGCCCTTGATGGTTGAACCCCTTTCTGTCATTCACCCCAATGCAGAAAGAAGACTGACAGTTCATGAGCCTGCTCCCACAGAGGCACCTGACGCTGAAAATATTCCAGCAGCCGATCCAATAGCTGCTGAAGACATTGGTCATCAGGACAATGTGCAAGGTGATGCAGCCCTTCCTCAGCTTGAAACAAGCGAACCCATCAGCATTGGTCGTCCTCTGACGCCAATGGCACAAGATGAGTCATGGGCGGATCGCCCTCAGGAGGAAGAAGACATTGAGGCCCAGCCCACTCCAACACCACAAGCGTCGTCTGTGTTCCGTAGGCTTCGCAAAGGTCCACGGCCTCAAGTCCAGTCTGCAGAAATTCCGGCTGCATCAGCCGAAGACAATGAAGAAGCAGATTCAGTTCCCGAGTCTGCTGCAGGTCCACAATTTGACTATCACATAGAGCACATGCCTCATGTCCAGAAGCCAGTCCCAAGGCTTCCAAGGTTCCCAGGTCCTGCATCAGCACCTGGCTCCTTTGATGTAAACAGCTTCAAGGTAGACAACACATTTTTCGATAGCTCCAAGAACCCCTATTCAAGGGAAAGGATTGTATCAAACAGGTTCTGGAGCTATTCACAGCGCAGCTATTATTCTTGCATCTTATACAACCAAGGTCGCATCTTTCCTCACAAGCGCCTTGAGGTTGAAGCTATTGCTGGTCTGCCATGTCTTGAGGAAGCTTTGGACTGCTTCAGGCAAGTGGGTCTGCTGCCGTTCGTGACTGATGAAGAGCACTGGAACGAAGAGCTTCTGCTTCAGTTTTATGCCACTCTCCACATCAAAGGCTACAACAGAGATTCGAAGACTTGGATCCTGGAGTGGATGACCGGAAATGTCCATCATGAAGCCAATGCATTTAACATCATTGAGCTCACCGGCCTGCCCACTCCAGGCGAATTCTTCGAGGAAGGCTACCAATCACATTCTGAAGCTATTGAGAGTATTTTCCAGAGACCTGAACCCAATATGAGTCAGATGCTCTCAATGATGAAGCCATTGCCTCAGGATGCACCCTATCCAACTGAGTTCTTCGTTGAAGACCTAGAGTACTTGCCCAGGACCATATATCATATTATCCGGCGGACTCTCTGGCCCATTAAGGGACACTCTCCACATGCCAAGATTGAGGGTGCAATGAAGACTCTCATATTCTATATCATGCATGGCAAATGCTTCAACGCACAGGATCTTTTCATACGACAACTTGCTGCGTCAGGCTCGGACTTATTTGGTCTAAAAATCTATGCCCCTTGGGTGATGAGGCTGATCAAACTGCACTCTACAATTTCGTATCACCCCTCAGCCCGAAACCATCGCATCTTCCTGCCAGATGTGGATATCTCTGCTGAAGCAATATACCCTGAGCCTGCCAAGCAACCAATAAGTCTTCAGAATGCCAAACACCAGAGCTTCACGCAGAATGTTGAAGGTGTTGAAGCCATGTCCAGGGTCTATCCGTTGGCTGGCACTACACATGCACCAACATCAACTGAAGCCACAGATAGCACAAACGCTCCAAGACCTAAGAAGCGTGCTCGTGTCCTCACTGACCGAGAGCTTCTTGTGGCCCTTCACCAAAAGCAAGATAGGCATCACGACTGGCTGAAACATCAGATGAAGAGCCTCTTGGTGGATGTCAATCATCTTCGAAACCTGGCCACCAAGAATGCCTTCGTTACACATGAGACTTGCCGTCGTACGTGGAAAGGGCTCTCAATGATCTGCACTGAAGCTGAACTTGAAGAGGATGGCTTCACAGAGCGCTTCAAATTTGACACCACACCTCCTAGGAGGGCTGTGATGCGCAACACACCGTCACTTGAAGACTCTGAGTATTCCTCATCTGCTGCCACCATCACTGCGAGGATCATTGATGAAGATGATGATGCTACTTCACCACCACCCGCTTCAGCACCTCAAAGCTCAGCACCGCCAAACAACTCCACTGACCCTGCTGCGCCTGGGAACGCGTAGAAAGCTCTATGTCCTCAAACCTTTTTGGTCATTCCTGACAAAAGGGGGAGAAGCATATGATGTTTATAGTCTTCAAGCGGGTCAATATGGGCGGGTGCCTTGTTTTGTTATACTTTGCTTCGTGTTTACAACTCTTGTTTTTGCTTCATTTGGTTCTTTTGAGTTGTAAACACTAAAACTCGATGGTTATCTGCTACTCGTTTACCACTCTGTTTGCGAAGATAAATTCCGCATGTGCGACGATAAATTCTGCACTCATCTCATTCTGCAGACGTCCATTTTCCATTATGCATGTCATTATCTTCATATACTTTCACATGCATAGTGGATTGTCATCATAAGCTGAAGCTGATCTCCACAAGTACAACCTGCCATGTGCATTTGCATTCCAAAAGCAAATTAACTTATATGCACATCTTCAGGGGGAGCTCTTGCAACTTATGAAGACAATTCCTTTACAAACTTCACACTTCGTATTCCCCGTTGAAAACTTCAACTAGTTTGTCATCAATCACCAAAAAGGGGGAGATTGTAAGTGCATCTAGTGCCACCCCTAGTTGGTTTTGGAGTATTGACGACAAACCTAGTTGAGGGACTAATGTGTTTGTGAGAATTGCAGGAAAACACAGGTAGAAGTCCCTCATTGATTCGGTTTTACTACCAGAGATGACCCCTAAAAATGTATGAAGACATTGAAGACAAAGGTGGTATATGAAGATATTCACATTGAAGGCTATGACAAAAGAAGACACATTATGAAGCCTATGGAACTCGAAGACTTAGATCTTTCGTAGTTCTTTTATTTTGTGTTGAGTCATAGGAACCACCGTACTGTTAAGTGGGGTCCAAGAGAACCAGTCAGAATGACTGAAGTGATGCCTAAATCAAAAAACCTATGTCTTCGAGTGAAGACAATGAGAGCGAATCTTGTCCAGAGCCGGACAAGTCAGCTTTGCTTGTAGCCCAAGTAAAGTTGCCATGAGAGTTCGAAATCTGACCGTTGAGACATGTGTCAGTTCCTTAGTGACCCAGGGTCATTTCGGACAAATCAGGTCGGGTTGCCAAGTGGCTATAAATAGCCCACCCCCACAACCATAAACGGTTGGTTGCTCAGATTTCAGTGCACGGCTTTTGTCATTTGAGAGCAACCCACCTCGAAGCCTTTGAGAGAAAATTCCTAGTGAGGAGAAAAGCCCTAACCACCCAGAGCCAGAGTAAATTGGGCATCACTTAAGCCTTCTTGTCTGTGTGATATGAAGACTTATTACACTTGAGGACTGTGAATCCTCCAGACGGTTAGGCGTCGCGTTCAAAGCATCCAAAAGACATTGTGGATTGCCAGTGAACAAAGTCTGTGAAGGTTTGGGAGTCTACCTTGAAGACTTACCAGAGTGATTGGGCGAGGACTAAGTGACCTTAGCTCAAGGAGATTACGGTGAGGACTTGGTGTCCTGAACTGTGTGTTCAGGACTGGGTGTCCGGGACTGTGTGTCCTAAGGTTTAAATACCTAGCCGCTCCAACCAGACATACAGTTGTCACAGCAACTGGAACTGGTCCAACATATCATTGTCTTCAACGAGTCACTGGTTTCATCTTCACTTCCTTCTCTTGCTGATACTCATTGTGAAGTCATTGCATGCTTGCTTTATCATTTGTCTTCACAATGCGAATGCATGATCTGTTTGGCTTCATAACTTCTTCCTACTTGATCCTTATTACACTGAAGCTATTTGTCACTGTGCTTTCACTCTATTGAATACATGACCATGGCTGGCCTAGTGTAATCTAACTTCCGCTGCATAGTAATAGGCATAATCTTCACTATTTGTCTTCATAACTCCCAAGTTTTGAAGACTTTCATAAAAATCGCCTATTCACCCCCCCTCTAGTCGATATAACGCACTTTCACGTTCGTTGAGACGAAAGGTCCGAAAGAAGAATGAAAACCGATCTAGGGTTTTGGAAGAAAACCGGAACAAAGCCGGAAGAAAAACCGGAAGAAAAAAATAGAAGAACCGGAACGGTTTTCTAGAAGAAAAAACGAACCGAGGAAAAGAAGAGGCGGCGCGGCTACCTCGAGAGGCGGGGCTCCGGGCAGCGGCTTAGGGCGGCGGCGGCGGCTT
>NC_041390.1:304082168-304090142 GCF_002162155.2 Triticum dicoccoides | reverse complement strand
ATATACTAGGAGGGGGGGTGTGACTTGGCCAAGGGGCAAAAAGGGGGGGGTGGCAGCAGCCTAGAGTCCCGCTGGGACTCGGCTTCGCGCGAGGGGCTGGGGGCGGTGGCGGCTGGCTGGGCCTTGGCCCGGCTGGCCTGGCGCGCGGGAGCTGCTCCTTTTTTTTCGGTTTCGCGCGCAGAAAAACAAAAGAAAAACTATCTAAACGAACTCCGAAAAATCTAAAGTAAATTTTCCCCGACTCCTAAAAATGAGTCGAACAAAATGAACTTTTCTCCGGGCCTAAAATGCAATTTTTGAAAACGCGCATTTTTCCCTATCCAAATAAAAGTAAACAAAACTCCGGCAAAACCAAACTTGACTTATTCATTAAATCTTCATTTTTCCTAACTTTGGGAAAGTCATATTATTCCCTCTCTCATTTTTTTTGATATTGGAAAAATAATTGAAGATGAAATAAATAAATCAAATGATCCTCTTTTCAAATTTGAGAAAACTCTCAAATATGAAAATAACGAAATCTCTAACTCTCTCCGAAGGTCCTTGAGTTGCGTGAAATTTCTAGGATCGACCAAAACGCAAGAAAATATGCTATGCATGATGATCTAGTGTATAACATTCCAAATTGCAAATTTGGGATGTTACAAACCTACCCCCTTAAAATGAATCTCGCCCTTGATATTCGGGTTGGCTAGAAAATAGGTGAGGGTGGTACTTGAGCAAATCTTCTTCTCTTTCCCAGGTGGCTTCATCCTCTGAGTGGTGGTTCCACTGAACTTTGCAAAACTTGATAACCTTGCTGCGGGTAACTCTGCTGGCATAATCGAGAATCTTGACTGGCTTCTCCTCATATGTTAAGTCATCCTTCAACTGAATCACTTCAAGCGGTACTGTATCTCTTAGCGATACCTCCGCCATCTCGGCATGACATTTCTTCAGCTGAGAAACATGGAATACATCATGAACTCCTGACAGTTCCTCTGGTAATTCCAACTTATAAGCGACCTCTCCTATACGTTGCAAGATCTTGTACGGTCCAACGAAGCGCGGTGCTAATTTTCCCTTAACTCCAAAGCGCTTAACTCCTCGAAGTGGGGATACTCGAAGGTAAACTCTGTCTCCAGTTTCGTAAACTGTCTCCTTGCATTTTGAATCTGCGTAGCTCTTCTGCCTGGACTGGGCTACCTTGAGCCTATCGCGAATCAACTTAACTTTCTGTTCAGACTCCTTAATCAAATCTTCAAACTTCGTCCCATGACAACGGTGTCCTGCACCTCCTTCCGTATAAAGCTTCGAAAGGTGCCATCTTCAAACTGGTTTGGTAACTGTTGTTATAAGAAAACTCCGCATACGGCAAGTTATCGTCCCAGCTAGATCCATAATCTAGTGCACAAGCTCTCAACATATCTTCCAAAATCTGATTGACTCTCTCAGTCTGTCCATCTGTCTGCGGATGAAAAGCTGTGCTGAACTCTAGTCTGGTTCCTAAAGTTTCATGCAACTGATTCCAAAATTTTGAGGTAAATTGAGTTCCTCTATCTGATACGATACTCCTCGGAACTCCATGCAAACAAATGATCCTAGTCATGTATATCTTTGCCAACTTAGCACTGGTGTAAGTGGTCTTAACTGGAATGAAATGTGCTACCTTCGTCAAACGATCAACTACTACCCATATCGAGTCATAGCCTGCTTTCGTCCTGGGTAGTCCTGTGATAAAATCCATGCCTATCTTATCCCACTTCCATTCGGGTATCGGCAATGGTTGTAACAATCCTGCTGGCTTCTGATGCTCTGCCTTTACTCTCTGACAAACGTCACAAACTGCTACATATGCTGCAATATCCTTCTTCATTCCGGTCCACCAAAATCTTTCCTTCAAATCCAAATACATCTTGGTATTCCCTGGGTGAATCGAATACGGTGAATCATGTGCCTCGTGCAAAATCAACTTCCTGATCTCCGGGTTATTGGGCACATAAACACGGTCCTCAAACCATAAGGTATCGTGCTCATCCTCACGAAATCCCTTTGCTTTTCCTTCGCTCAATTTCTCTTTTATAGCAGCAATCTCCTTGTCAGATTTCTGAGCTTCTCTGATCTTATCCATCAATGTTGACTGAATCTCCAATGTTGCTACATAGCCTCTCGGAACTATTTCCAAACATAGCTCACGAAGGTTTTCTGCTAACTCCTTTGGTACTTCTCCCGTCACTAGGGTGTTGACATGGCTCTTACGGCTCAATGCGTCAGCTACCACATTAGCTTTTCCGGGATGGTAATGCAATCACATGTCATAATCCTTGATGAGCTCCAACCATCTCCTTTGTTTGAGGTTCAACTCCTTCTGCGTGAAAATGTACTTCAAACTCTTGTGATCCGTGTACACCTCACAATGATTTCCAATGAGGAAATGTCTCCACGTTTTCAATGCATGCACTACGGTTGCTAACTCCAAATGATGCGTGGCATAATTCAACTCATGAGGCTTCAGTTTCCGTGAAGCATACGAAACAAGTCTCCCTTCCTGCATAAGCACTGTTCCAAGTCCTCGACGTGAAGTGTCGCAATACACCTCATAATCCTTGGTCTGATCTGGTAAAATCAATACTGGTGAGGTAACCAAGCGTTTCTTCAATTCCTGGAAGCTAGCCTCACATTCCTTAGTCCAATTGAACTTAGTATCCTTCTTCAACAATTCAGTCATAGGCTTTGCAATCTTTGAAAAGTTCTCAATGAACCTCCGGTAGTATCCTGCGAGTCCAAGAAAACTCCGGATCTCTCCAACTGTCGTTGGTGATTCCCATTCGGTTACGGTCTCAACCTTAGTGGGGTCAACTGCTATACCTTCTCCGGATATAACGTGTCCGAGGAATCCAACTTCCTTCAACCAAAACTCACATTTGCTGAATTTGGCGTATAACTGATGTTCCCTTAGTTTCTCCAAAACCAAACGCAAATGTTCCTTATGCTCCTCTTCATTCTTTGAATAAACCAGGATGTCATCAATGAACACTACGACGAACTTATCCAAAAACTCCATAAACACTTTGTTCATCAGGTTCATAAAATAGGCAGGTGCGTTAGTCAATCCAAATGACATAACGGTATACTCATACAGTCCATATCTTGTGGTGAATGCTGTCTTAGGTATGTCCTGCTCTCGAATCTTCAATTGATGGTACCCTGATCGCAAATTGATCTTGGAAAACACTTTAGATCCTTGCAAACGATCAAACATATCATTAATCATTGGCAGTGGATACTTATTCTTGATGGTTACTTCATTCAATCCTCGATAATCAACAACCATCCTTAATGATCCATCCTTCTTTTCCACTAGAAGTACGGGTGATCCCCAAGGCGAAGAACTTGGGCGAATGTAACCTTTATCCAATAACTCCTTAATCTGATTCTTAATTTCCACCAAATCCTTTGCTGGCATTCGGTACGGTTGCTTTGATATTGGGCCTGTACCTGGCAATAACTCAATCAAAAACTCAATGTCTCTATTCGGTGGCATGCCTGGTAATTCCTCAGGAAATACATCAGGAAAATCCTTTACCACTGGTACTTCTTCTTGCACAACTCCTGTTAGGCAGTTTACTTGTGTCCTGTTTGGCACATGCCGGGATACATACTTGATCCTTCTTCCTTCTGGTGTGGTAAGCAAAATTGTCTTACTGGCGCAATCGATGTTTCCTCCATACATCGACAGCCAATCCATACCAAGAATCACATCTAGACCTTGGGACTCCAGAAGAATTAAATCCTTTGGGAAAACATGCCTTCCTATACTTAATGGCACTTGGAAACATCCTTGTCTGGCCATGTACTCTGCTCCTAGCGAGCTTACTAGCATAAGCGTTTTAAGAATCCTAGTGGGCAGGCTATACTTTTCCATAAATCCCCTTGATATGTATGAATGCGATGCACCAGTATCAAAAAGAACGAGTGCGGTAAATGTCTTAACCAAAAACTTACCGATTACTGCATCAGGCTGATCTTCAACCTCCTCCACATTAACGTGGTTCACCTGTCCCCTATTGAAAGGGTTCGGCTTCTTCCCAGAGCTTCCGTTGCCATTTCCATTCTGGCCTTCGGGACATTCATTGGCATAATGTCCGGTCTTGGAACACTTGAAACAAGTGACTTGACTCAGATCTCTCTTGGTTGGGGTCGATGGGGTGGTACGGTTCTGGCCGTTACTTCCTCCATTCCCATTACCATTCTTGTGGCCATTATGGTTGTGCGAACTACCTCCTCCATGGGTATGCTGAAACTGAAATCCCGGTTTAGGGGTAAAACGGGGCTTCTGCTGGGCTCCAGAGTTATACTTCCCCTGTCCATACTTCCTCTTACGGTTCTCAATCTGCTGTTGCTTTCCTTCAATCATGATGGCACGATCTACCAACTCCTGGTAGTTGTTGAAACTCGCTACCATCAACTGCATGCTTAGTTCATCATTCAGTCCTTCCAGAAACTTCTCCTGCTTTGCTGCATCCGTAGCAACGTCATCTGGGGCATAACGTGCTAACTTGCTGAAATCGTCAACGTACTGGCCAACTGTCCTTCCTCCTTGGCGTAAGTTTCGAAACTCACGCTTCTTCATGGCCATAGCTCCTGCTGAAACATGGGCAGTGCGGAAAGCTTGCTGAAACTGATCCCATGTGACAGTGTCAACTGGGTAAGTGGCTGTGAAATTCTCCCACCATGCTGCCGCGGGTCCGTCAAGCTGATGTGCGGCAAACTTCACTTTCTCACCATCTGTGCATCCTGCAGTGGTCAACTCCCTTCCTATCTTGCGGAGCCAATCATCTGCTACTATTGGCTCGGTGCTACTGGAAAACACCGGCGGATTCAGCCTAAGGAAACGGGCTAAGTGGTCAACAGGTGGTGGTGGTGGTGGTGGTGGGTTGTTGTTGTTGTTGTTCTGCTGGTTCTGGACTAACATCTGCATCAATTGATTCTGCTGCTGGATCAACTGAGTGAGCTCCGGTGGGAATCCATTGTCACGTCTCGGAGGCATCTGAGGGTTTAGAAAAGACGAGAATTAAGAATAGAGTGAGGTCTAAAGAGAAAAACACTACCCCAATGCGCATGAGCAAATGCACCCAAAATCACTTCATTCAATCAAACAAGGGCTTACAATCGGTCTAAAACTATCGCAAAAGTGCTCGACTATGATGTTTACATGGGGGAATACTACTACTATCTGGTGGTCATCTAGAAATTTGAACCGGTGGAAGACTCCATGATATCTGCTCCAGCTTCGTCTTCAAAGTCGGGTTCACTTGGATCCGAATCGGTGTCGTCGATGATGATGTAGTTGTCTGGACATGCGACGTACTCGTCTTCCTCCTTGGATGCTAACTTCCTCTTGAGTTCTTCAATCTCCTGCTTAAGATCGCCATTGTGTCTAGAGCTACGATCTCGTCCATGTAGTCCTTGCGTGTAGACTTCAGTTCTCCTTCTAGCTCGATGATCCTTGCCTTTGCATTCTTCAACTCTATCATATCATTGCACATCTAGTTCTCGTGGCGTCGAATGTGCTGGTTTAACTCCTGGATGAAAGATGCAATGGATCTATCCTTCTTGGTGCTGACTAACTCCCATTGTTCGTCTCGGCGTCCGCAAATCTGGTAGATACTGTCCTTGAGGTCTTCTTGATAAACTTCTCCAATGCGTCCCATGGTGATATGAGCTGCCATGCTCCTTCCCAGACTCCAGGTTGGTGCATTGAAAACACTATCTATAGGCTTCGTGATTGGCGCGAATGTCCTTCCCGGAACGTGAGCTTGAATCTTCCAGCGCTCCTCTTCAGGCAGAGTGGCGTTGAAGGTTCCCGTGAAGCTTGGTAATCCTATGTTCAGGTACTTGGTGACTTCCTTCAGGTGAAATCCAAATGGTGTGCCTTCATCCGGTTGAGCGTACTTAATCTTCGCGTTCGTCATCCTAAAAGAGTAGAAAAGATGAGGAGTTAGAAAATGAGAAGAGAATGGTGATCTATGGCTTTAACTTAGTGGTCGTGTCCTACAGTCAGCGTGTGCTCTGGTACCATCTCTGTAGCAACCCGACCCGAATGGATCAAGTCTACTATGCTCCAGTGTCATCCCTGGATCAGTAATGCTGACACCACACAGTACTTTGAAGGATTTATAGCAGAGTTGCAATCACACACTCATTACATCGATGTCTCAAAGAGAACTTATTACAATAAATATGGCTTAAGGCCATCTAATAACGATAACAGCGGAAGGCTCGGAAGATAAATGGTCCATCAACTCTAACGGCATCACTGAGCATAGAACCACGACCTAAAAGCACCTTACTCGTCGTCTAAAAGTCTGCAACATGAAAAGTTGCAGCCCGAAAACGGGTCAGCACATGGAATATGCTGGCAATGTAACACATAGAGAGTAATGGAATGAAACAACTATACTACATGCATATATGGCTAGTGGAAAGCTCTATGGTTACAGTTTTGCGTAAAGCCAGTTTTTCCCTACTGCAAAGGAATAAATTTATTTAACTATCAAGGTAGTTGTTAAACATCGAGAATGGTTAACAGCATTCCGATCCCAATTAAGTAATTAAAACCCAACAACATTAATTAGAAGTAACGTGATGAGATTCACATGATATTCAAGTACTAGATACTCAAGTTGTCCATAATCAGGGACACGGCTAATCATGATTAGTTTGTTACACTCTGCAGAGGTTTGCGCACTTTTCCCCACAAGACTCGATCGCCTCCGTTTGGTTTCCCGCACTACATGGTGTTTGAGAAGATGGATGACCGAGACACAGTCTTTCAGAAGCGCTAGCACCTTACGATGGATAGACCGGTACACCTACTTTCCCCTACATCTGCTAGTCTACCCTGTAAGAGTTCGCACGACTTAGTCAACTATGCCAGAGCCCATAATGGCTTGTGGCTACACACGGAAGTTACTAGCATGAATGATCTTATGATCCCTTTGAGCCTGGGTGGCGGTCCAAAATAAAAATAGGCAAGTCCTGATAGACATCAGGTGCCTCAATACACCCAGATATGTGTTCAAGTTGCCACGTCTACTAGCATAGCATGGCATAATAAGCAAACGTAGAAGTAACTCCCAAAGGTTTGATAATAATACAGGTAATAGGTACTACCTCATCTACTTCCCATCCCACAATTTAATTAGATCCTAATCATGCAATGTGAGAGGATTGATCTAATGCAATAAAACATGGGTTGTAGAAAAGGTATGATCAAAGTGTTACTTGCCTTGCTGATGATCCGCGAGACCTAGGCTTTCGACGTAACAAGCGGCGCAATCCGGGTGATCTATCGCAGACAAACAACAAGCACACAATAAGTACTCATCTAATGCACAGGTAAAACTCGAACAAGAGAACGAACCAGAAAGTTCAACTTAAGAACTCCGGTTGCAAAGAAAGAACCGAACAGACGACGGAAAAACAAACGGCGGAAGAAAGCAACTCGGTTCTAGCAAGTTGAAACTAGGTCAAATTTTACTGTAGCAAAGGCTTGTTCAAGTTGATTAGACGGAACGGCGGTTTCGAGATGAAACTCCAGGCGCTTGAATCACCTGATTCCGATAAACGAGTGGGAAGAAAGACTAGAACAAAGATCGGATCTGAGATCGCGATCGCGGAATAAATCCGACGATAAGAAAGAGATGAACGGTTAAACGAACGGGCATCGTTAACCGGGAAAAATTGGTGATCACGTTCGTTGAGACGAACGGTCCGAAAGAAGAATGAAAACTGATCTAGGGTTTCGGAAGAAAACCGAAACAAAGCCGGAAGAAAAACCGGAAGAAAAAAAGAGAAGAACCAGAACGGTTTTCTAGAAGAAAAATCGAACCGAGGAAAAGAAGAGGCGGCGTGGCTACCTCGGGAGGCGGGGCTCCGGGCGGAGGCTTAGGGCGGCGGCGGCGGCTTAAGGCGGCGGCGGCTTGGGGCTTG